>NC_082726.1:42576530-42723376 GCF_030144855.1 Hypanus sabinus | reverse complement strand
TAGAAGGCTATGGGTAACCGTAGATAATTTCTAATTTAAGGACATGTTCGGCATAGCTTTATGGGCCGAAGGTCCTGTACTGTGCTGTAGGTTTTCTGTGCTTCTATGTTTCTATGTTTTGGGCCTGTACTTGTGGAGTTTAGAAGAATGGGGCAGGGGGGGAATCTCATTGAAACCTATTGAATATTAGAAGGCCTAGATAGAGTGGGCATGAAGAGGATGTCTCCTGTAGTGAGGGAGACGAAGACCAGAAGACTCAGCTCAGAATACAATGACATCCCTTTAGAACAGATTTGAGGAGGAATTTCTTTATCCAGAGAACAGTGAACCTGTGGAATTCATTGCCACAGATGGCTGTGGAGGTAAAATCATTGGGTATATTTAAAGCAGAGGATGATGAGATATTGATTAGTAAGATTGTCATAGGTTATGTGGAGAATGCAGGAGAAAGGGGTTGAGAGGGATAATAATCAGGCATGATAGAATGGTGGAGTACACCCGATGGGCCAAATGGCCTAATTCTACTCCTATGTCTTAAGGTCTTGTAGTTCTATGGTCTTTCTATGCAAAGTCAATAAAAGGTCAAAGACAGGATAAAAGAATGGGTAAATCCCAGGCTGCTTGTTTCTATGAAGTGTTGAACGTCAGAATCAGTTTCATTGCCCAAAAGATTCCAAATACTACTTTAAAATACTTGAAAAATCTCAGCCTCCACATGCTGAGGAACATGTTTGAAGTTCCTCACTGTCAGAACTCACACAGGCCGTGAGTAGAAATCTATTGGAAGAAAATCTGCTCCTCATAAATATTCAGCGACATATAATGCTAACATTGAATTTACATTAGAGGACAATTCGTGTTGCTTAAGTAAAAGCAAACTGAAATTGCAGAACTAATTCATGAAGTATTAAAGAGAGTCTTACTATCTAGCCTTTTAAACACTGAACATTCACTACAAAGAGCAGATAAAAATACAGTTTGCCCACAAGTCAGAACCAAAGGCTGTTGGAATGCTCGCTTGTTGTTGATTGGATATGACATCATGTAAAATGACTTTTGTCTCTGTCAGATATGGCTCAACAGAACTCTTGCTGCCATGTCAGAAGATCTTGAGTTCATATTGAACTCCTGAGGTGAATATTAAAATCAAAGTTGACACTTGCGGAGAAATGTTACTGAAGGATGTGCAACAGTCAGAGGGGCTATTTTTCAGAGATCTTTCATTCCCTACATGCTCACCCATGCCATTATTTTGAAGATGCTAAGGGCAAATCTCGTTGGAATCCAGGACAACATTCATCTCTCAGAATACATCAATAAAGCTAATTATTTGGCTGTTTTCTGTGGAACTTGCTGCTGGCAAACTGACCACTTTGCATGCAAGAGCATATGCTGCTGGTTGGAAAGCACTTCGGATGGGTTTGAGCTGTTGCTTAAACGTCTAACATAAGTTTATGTATTGCTGATGAGTGAGAGAAGAACGTTGGTTGAACTAACACTATTTTTTTTTGTATGGGATTTTGGGATCCTTACTGAACACCTGAATTTCTGTGCTTGGATCATTATGTAGATTTGGTGGAAGAAACAAAAAATGACAGATTTAAAGTTTCCTGGAACGTCTGAGCATTGTTGCAGGAATAAGAATATCTTCTGCTTTATGAGTGATGCATAAAATAAGTTCCAAAGCTCTTAAAATTTAGCCCAAGTCAGACACTCAATAAGATGAGATTGCTAAATTACAATCAAGGTAAGAGCTTTTGGGCTTTCTTTGGAATATTTGTCTGAAGAAGTTCAAATTGGTTTGATGTTCATACAAATATTGTAAAGCGGGTTTTGACTGAGGAATGATCAGCTTCTAAAGCTCATCTACAAGACACGTTTGGAGACATTTGTCCAACTTCTGAATGTTGCTGGAAATGCTTAACAGGTCAGGCAGCATCTTACACAACAAGACCGTAAGATATAAGGGCGAATTAGGCCATTTGGCCCCTCAAGTCTGCTCCACCATTTCATCATGGCTGATCCAATTTTCTTCAGCCCCAATCTCCTGCTTTTTGCCCGTATCCCTTCATGCCCCAACCAAACAAGAGTCTATCAACCTCTGTCTTATATATATATAAAGATTTGGCCTCCACAGCTGCCTATGACAAAAAATTCCACAGATTTAGCCACTCTCTGGCCAAAGAAATTGCTCTTCATATCCGTTCTAAAAGGACCGCCCCTCTATTCTGTCCTCTGGTCTTAGACTTTCCCACCATAGGAAACATTCTCTCCACATTCTCCTGATCAAGCCTTTGACAATTTGATAATGTTCAATGAATTCTGCTGAATACAGGCCCCAGAGCCATCAAATGCTTTTCATATGACAAGCCATTTAATCCCAGATTAATTTCTGTGAAACTCTTTTGACCCTTTCTAGTTTCAGCACATCCTTTCTAAGATAAGGAGCCCAAAACTGCTCACAATACTCCAAGTGAAGCCTCATCAGTGCTTTTTAAAATCTCACCATGACATTCTTACTTTTATATTCCAGTCCTCTTGAAACAAATTCTAACATTGCATTTGCCTTCCTCACCACAGACTCAACCTGCAAATTAACCTTTAGGGAATCCTGTACAAGGACTCTCAAGTCTCTTTTCACTCAGTTTTTTGTATTTTCTCTCCATTTAGAAAAATAGTCAATCCTTTCATTTCTTCAACCAAAGTGCATGACCATACACTTCTCAACATTGCATTCCATCTGCTGTTTATTTGCCCATTTCCCAATCTGTCTAAGTCCATCTGTAACCTCTCCATTTCCTCGAAACTACTGCCCTTCCAGCTACCTTCATATTATTTGCAAGCTTTCCAAATCATTGACATATAATGTAAAAAGAATCGGTCCTAACACAGACCCCTGTGGAACTCTAGTCACCAGCAGCCAATCAGAAAAGGCTCCCTTTATTCCCCCTCTTTGCCTCCTACCAATCAGCCAATGCTATATCCATACTAGAATCGACACTGAAGGAAACGTGGTCATTGCTTGATGCTAATGATGTGATGTCAGACTGATCTGAAATAATAATCCTGTTTACCTCGCTGCAGATGCTGCCTGACTTGCTAAGCGTTTGTTGTTTTTTTTTTAACAGACCTCTGTCATCTACAGTACTTTACCTCTGGATTTCTTCACATTGTTAATGCTGCCAACCTTGATCTATTTGGTTCGGGAATCTCTACTGCTCTGAGTGAAACTAATTTCTCTCTTTAGCTTTCTATCTTCCTGAAGCTTGAGGTCTGGTCACTGCATACAACTTGCCATACTGCAACCTTGGTTGCAACCGAGGACAGGCGGGACTGTTCTGTTTTAAGATACTGCTACTGAAGATGAGCGACAGCTTATTGGCAGATTGAAAGGCAAGAGGTTTGATTAATAACATTACGCTCAAACTCCCACATTGCACTGATTTGTTACAACATAGTTATTCAATTCTTTATTGACATTTTTTAAATGCCAAAAATTAATTCTAAACAACATTTAAAACTTTTCAAGAGTGGCTGCCATTACATTAAACATTCAATCAGCCAATGAGAGCACATTACCTACACTCTGAGCCACTCACAGCCAATCATGTATTAGTGCACATGCTGCCACCCCTGTGTATGTAAATGCTCTTGCTCCCTGCCTCAACTTTTTTACCCATATTGTCTGAAAAATGGCCTGCAGTGGAACTAGATGATGTTAATGATGGCAGTGTTGAAGAGTTACTGCATTCTCATCATGAGAGCCTTAATAGCAAAGAGTTTCGAGAATTGGCAGAGCAACACACCCTTTGAGAATCTGAGGAGAGGCATGGAGAAGAGGACACACCAGCCAGAAACCTCACCACAAAATTCCTCAGCACACGATCACACAAATCATGGACCAGTTCCTTGATAACGACCCTGACTGGGAGCGAAGCAATAATACAAAGAGAGGTGCTCTCGACAGGCTTTCCTGCTACCGAGAACTGCTTCATGAATGGAAACTTAAGAAAAGGCCGTCAAATCTTGACGCCTACTAGAACAAGAAGCTAAAGTAAGAGGACCTGGCCTGGTCTGTCCAATACCCACTTCCCTCCGCTGCTGCTGCGATACGTTGCTGTTGCACTGGTATACAGGTTAGGCCTATTTTTGTGTTTGTTACTCCACAAATTACTGTGTATGCATAAAATAACATATCATATATCTCAGGTCTGTTTTTGTTTAATCAGGCATTCATGTCCATTTACATAATGTTATAACGACCCCACAGAGCCCTGAATAACATTGTGCCCCACCTCCGAGGAACATTAAACACAGTCTGAGTGTACCCATAACATCAGTTATGAAGCAAATAGTGGTGAACTATCGCCACAGACAGTGAGAAAGCCGGCAGAGGCGAGCTAGTTCGGGGAATAGCCGTACTGGGGCATTGCAAGGCTCAACGTGTTCGAGCCAGGGACGCAGATAGAGTTGCTTGTATCGCTGCTGGAGATGGAGTAAGCGTTTTGGAGAGGAGTTGATGCAGAAGAGTTTCGGTGCCCATCCACCTAACCCGGGAGTGAGGCTGGATTGCTCCAAGCACCAAGCCGATTTGGTGAGATCGAGAACAGCTTTAGGCCGTGCGGCCCAAGTGTACCATGATACCGGCTCCAGGTCCTAGAGCGAGACGCTACCCAGTGCTTGGACCATTTATAGGGTGGGCCACGTAGACTGGAAGCCTGAGTGTCGGAAACGGAGGAGAGGGTCAGGCTGATTTAGTTCACTTTCCCTCAAATTTTCATCCATTTCTCTGCCGGCACCAAAGTTGTGAACTGATCTGGCTGCTGTGCCTTTTTGCCCAATTGGATTGATGAGTTGGGACCGAGGCTAGGATCAGAAACTCCTTGTATCCACATTCAGCTGTTCAATTAAGTTATCCTGGAGCAAGAATCAATTTACCAAACTGTTCAGAAAATGGTGTTTGCAAGGACAGTCTCACAAAATGGCTGGCACCATTCCTGTCACAAACAAGAGGAAATCTGCTGATGCTAGAAATCCAAGCAGCACATACAAAATGCTGGAGGAACGCAGCAGGCCAGGCAGCAACTATGGAAAGAAGTACATCGACGGTTCGGGCTGAGACCCTTTGGCAGGACTCACATTCCTGTTCACTGATTTATAGATTGCAGTTCTCTCCTGCTGCTCTGGGAGAAGATCCTGGAACTCAGGTTTTTCTGTTCTTATTGACAACCAGCTGGAGCTTTGATCTTTCTGAGTTACAGTCAAACCAACACCTCAGGTGGCAGTTTGATCAGAGACATTTGTAGTTCTAATCAAATGTTCGAAAAATACAAATATAATCTTCAATAAAACATTTTGGAATCAATTCCTGTAGTAATTAAACTGGGAGCATTAACATCAATAAAAGTTGATTTTCTCCCATTTGTGAAACTGGAAGTTATTGTTTATCAAAGGATTAATTAACTCATAATGCAAAAGATCTATGATGGAATTGCTTTACAAGAGTCAGATATTGCTGCCATTCAGTGTTGTGCAGAGGACAGGATATTAGTATCAATCCATAGGCTCCATCTGGTGAATACAGAAGCTGTATTGTAATTAATGCATTGAAATTAACAGCATGCTTTCTGAGTTTGCCACTATCAAGATTCTGAGAGGACATCAATGACAAGGAACTCAACTGGACCAAACATATAAGCATCCTGTTAGAAGAGCAGGTCAGAAGCTGGTTGTCTAATGATGAGTAACCCAATTCCTGACAACTTTCCACCACGTACAAGGTACAAGCCAGGAATGTGATGGAATGTCATTGCCTTGTTTGATGTTCAATAATACCAGCCACTTGATTGAAAGAGTGCAATTCCAACAGTCCCCAAGAAGCTGGACATATAACAGCCTACTCGACTGGCACCCTGTCCAGCATCCCAAACTCTCTCTATTTCTCTCTCTACATTTCTCACTTTAATTCTCTCTCCTTCTCCCTATATTTCTCTTTCCAGAGATAGTTTTACAAAAGGATAGACCGACAGTAAAGAGGGATCATCTTATTGTCAAAGAGGCAGTAGTGAGGGATTGCTGCATTGTTGGAGGAATGGTAGTGAGGGAGACCTGCACAGTCAGAGAGACAATTCTGAGGGAGTGTTGTACTGTGAGAGGCAAAAAGGAGGGACTGCCGTGCAGTCAATGGATGAGTGCCAAGGGGATACTGTTGGAGAGACAGTACTGAGGGACTGTTGTATTGTCAGAGGGACAGTACTGAGGGAGTGTTGTATTGTCAGAGGGACAGTATTGAGGGAGTGCTGCACCGTCAGAGAGATGGTACTGAGGGACTGTCACACTATCAGAGGGACAGTACTGAGGGAGTGTCACACTGATGCACCATCAATAACTCTTGGAGACTGGAAGGGAACGATAGGCTTTTATTGGCAGCAAAAAGGGAGCACAACATCTCGGAGGCTGAGGGAGGATCAGTGCCCCAATCGCCTTTATACAGGGGTCTGTGGGAGGAGCCTCAGGAGCAGTTAGCAGAGGGGCATGTTCAGACAGGTATATGTAGTTCACCACATTCACCCCCCCCCCTTTGTTTTAAAAGAGAGTCCTCATGGGGCAAAGTTTCTTCCAAGAATATTTACAGGTTAAGTCTATCAGGTGGTCGAATCTGTCGCTGCGATCTACATAGCACCGGCTGTGATTGCACCAGTGCCAGTGGTGATTGCACTGGTGACGGTGGCTGTACTAGCTCTGGCCTGAGTTGAGGTACCAGCCCGTTAGGCGCCAGTAATCCCTCATGCGTGTGCCTGGCGCCCGGTATGGGAGTGTCGTGAGGAGTCTGTGTAGGGCTTGGCGTGCGCAGTGTCTCGTGGGTATATACATCGATGGGTACGGGGTTCATAGTCACCGTGGAGTGTTCGGGGTAGGGGTCTGGTGCTCCTGCAGGTGCCAGGTCGCGGACGGAGACGGTGTCTTCCCACCCATCGGGTAAGACCACTTAGGCATACTGGGGGTTCACATGAAGTAAGTGAGCCATCTCGACCAGCGGGGAGTATTTATTACTCCTCACATGTTTCCGGAGCAGCACTGGCCCTGGGGACGTCAGCCAAGCCGGTAGGGTGGTCCCAGTGGCAGACTTCCTGGGAAAAGAAAAGAGTCACTCATGATGGGTGGCATTGGTGGATGTGCATAACAGGGAGCGGATGGAGTGAAGTGTCTCGGGGAGAACCTCCTGCCAGCGAGAGACCAGCAATCCCTTTGACTTATGGGCTAAGAGTGTGGCCTTCCACACTGTGGCATTCTCCCTCTCCACCTGTCCATTCCCCTGGGGATTATAGCTCGTGGTCCTACTAGTAGCAATACCCCTAGCTAGCAGGTACTGGTGCAGCTCGTCACTCATAAAGGAAGACCCTCTATCACTGTGGATATAGCAGGGATATCCAAACAGAGTGAAGAGCTGGTGCAGGGCTTTTATGACGTCGCAGTGGTATTGGGGCAGGGGATGGCAAAGGGGAACTGCGAGTACTCGTTGATTATGTTGAGAAAGTACACATTGCCGTTGGTGGAGGGAAGGGGGCCCTCAAAGTCGACACTCAGTCACTCAAAGGGGCAGGTGGCCTTGATAAGTTGTGCCTTTTCAGGATGGTAGAAGTGCGGTTTGCACTCAGTGTAGACTTGGCAGTCCCCGGTCATTTTCCTGATTTCCTCAAGGGAGTAAGGCAGGTTCCGGGCTTTCACGAAATGGTAAAGTCGGGTGACCCCTGGGTGGCAAAGATCTGCATGAAGGGCGTATAGCCGGTTGGGCTGTGCGCTGGCACATGCTCCCCCGGATAGGGCATCAGGGGGCTCATTGAGCCTTCCAGGCTGGTACAGGATGTCATAGTTGTAAGTGGAGAGTTCTGTTCTCCACCTCAAAATTTTATCATTTTTGATTTTGCCCCGCTGTTGGTTACTAAACGTGAACGTAATTGAGCGCTGGTCGGTCAGCAAGGTGAACCTTTTGCCGGCAAGATAGTGCCTCTAGTGTCTAATAGCTTCCACTATGGCCTGGGCTTCTTTCTCCACCGTGGAGTGCCGAATGTTCGGGCCTTGAAGGGTACGAGGGAAGAATGCTACTGGTCTTCCTGCCTGATTGAGGGTAGCAGCCAGCACGAAGTCGGAGGCGTCACTCTCTACTTGGAAGGGAATGGTCTCATCCACCGCATGCATCGTTGCTTTGGCAATGCCCCCTTTAATGCGGCTGAAGGCCGTGTGGGCCTCAGCTGAGAGGGGAAATGCGGTGGACTTGACCAGGGGGCGGGCCTTGTCTGCGTAGTGAGGGACCCATTGGGCGTAATAGGAAAAGAAGCTCAGGCACCGTTTGAGGGCTCTGAGCATGGTAGGAAGAGGGAGTTCCAACAGGGGGCATATACGGTCGGGGTCAGGGCCAATGACCCCGTTCTCCACGACATACCCAAGGATAGCGAGTCGGGTGGTTCCGAACACACACTTGTCCCTGTTATAGGTAAGGTTAAGAGCTTTAGCCGTTTGGAAAAATCGTTGGAGGTTGGTGTTGTGATCCTGCCAGTCGTGACTGCAGATGGTGATGTTATCCAGATAGGGAAATGTGGCCTTCAGTTGGCACTGGTCCACCATCCAGTCCATTTCCCTCTGGAAGACAGAGACACAATTCATGACACCGAAGGGGACGCGCAGGAAGTGATAGAGCCTGCTGCCTGCCTCGAAGGTGGTGTAGGGGTGGTCCTCTGGGCGGATGGGGAGCTGATGGTAAGCAGATTTCAGGTCTACGGTCAAGTACACCTTGTACAGAGCTATCTGATTGACCATATCCATGATGTGGGGTAGGGGGTACACGTCAAGCTGTGTGAACCTATTGATGGTCTGGCTATAGTCCACGACCATCCTATTTTTCTGCCCAGTCCGAACAATGACTACCTGGGCCCTCCAAGGGCTTGTGCTTGGCTCAATGATCCCCTTCCTGAGCAGCCGCTGCACCTCTGACTGAATGAAGGCCCTGTCCCCCACACTGTACCTCCTGCTTTTAGTTGCCACAGGCTTACAGTCGGGGGTCAGGTTGGCATACAGCGGCGGGGGAGGGATCTTGAGGGTGGAGAGGCTGCAAGTGGTGTCAGTAGCACGGCCGTTGGCATGGTGTTCGGTGGTATGTGCGGGTTGGTGTGTGTTTGTGGTGTGTAGCGGGGTATATGACGAAGCCCCACAAAACTGAGGATTTGTGACAGTGATTGGTGGGAGGGGCACGTCATACCCCATTGTCACACTTTTCAGGTGGCTCTGGAAGTCGAGCCCCAATTGTACAAGGGCACACAGTTGAGGCACGACCAGTAACGCAAAGTCCCGATATTTTGTGCCCTGCACCACCAGTGTTGCTACACAAACCCCCCCTCCGGGATGTCTGTGGTATGCGATCCAGAAGCCATGATGACCCTCTGGCTTACCGGCCGTGTCACGAGTCTGCAGTGTTGCACCGTGTCCGGGTGAATAAAACTCTCAGTGCTGCCGAGGTCACACAGGCAGCTAGTCCTGTGCCCCTCCACCAGGATGTCCATCATTGACCTTGCGAGCTGGTGTGGATTGCTTTGGTCGAGGGTCATGGAGGCCAGAGTTGAATCGCTGTCTTGGTGCCCGGTAAGCACCCGTGGGTCGGAGGCAGGGCGATGTGGCGCCGACAAAGATGGCCGCCCCCATGCCTCGCACGCGGCAGGCAGGCAAGATGGAGCAGATAACTTCTCGGGCCGGGCAGCATTTTCAGGTGTGCTTTTCGAGTCTGCAGAAGTAACACTGCGCAGACTTGTGACTGGCAGCAGCCGTGGTCGACTCACCGGCAGGTTACGGGGACCTCACGGACTCACGACTGGCAGCAGCCGAGGTCGATTCGCCAGTGGGTTTCAGGGTCTGCAGTGTCCATGAGGCTGGCAGGAGATCACGCCCCTGGACAGTGTTAGTGTTGTGCAGAGCGGCCTCCAACGTGTCGGCCAGCTTGATTGCCGAATGTAAGGTAAGATCGGCGTGTTCCAGCAGCCGCTGGTGCACATACACTGACCTGATCCCCGTAACGAATGCGTCTCTTATTAGCAGCTCCACATGCTGTTCCGCCATCAGTCCCCTGCAGTCGCAGGTCCGCACGAGTGTCTGTAGGGCCCGGACAAACTCAGCGCTCAACTTTCCGGCCCGCTGCCGCCGTGTCGCTAAGCGATGTCTTGCGTAGACGGTGTTCACCGGCCGCCGTTATTGCCTTTTGAGGGCATCCCTTGCACCCTGGTAGTCCGTTTGGTCTCTGATCATGGAGTAGACCCTTGGACTGATCCTGGAGAGGAGAACCCTGCGCATTGTGGCAGGATTGGTCACATGAATCTCCTCCAGGTACAATTCGAAGCATGCTAGTCAGAGTTCGAAAGCATCGCTGGCTTCCTGGGATTGAGGGTCAAGATCCAATCTGTCGGGTTACAAAATGCTCTCCATGTTTAAAATTGCTGCTAATAAAATTGATGCACCGTCAAAAACTCTCGGAGACTGGAAGGGAACAATAGGCTTTTATTAGCAGCAAAAAGGAAGCACTACATCTTGGAGACTGAGGGAGGAGAAGTGCCCCAATCGCCTTTATACAGGGATCTGTGGGAGGAGCCAAGGAGCAGTCAGCAGAGGGGCGTGTCCAGACAGGTATACATAGTTTACCACACACACTATCAGAGGGACAGTACTGAGGGAGTGTGACACTGTCAGACGGACGGTACTGAAGGAGTGTGACACTGTCAGAGGGATGGTACTGAGGGAGTGTCACACTGTCAGAGGGACAGTACTGAGGGAATGTCTCACTGTCAGAGGGCGGTACTGAGGGAGTGTCACACTGTCAGAGGGACAGTACTGAGGGAGTGTGACACTGTCAGAGGGACGGTATTGAGGGAGTGTCACACTGTCAGAGGGACGGTACTGATAGAGTGTCACACCGTCAGAGGGACAGTCCTGAGGGAGTGTCATACTGTCAGAGGGACGGTACTGAGGGAGTGTCACACCGTCAGAGGGGCAGTACTGAGAGAGTGTCACACTGTCAGAGGGACAGTACTGAGGGAGTGTCACACTGTCAGAGGAACAGTACTGAGGGAGTGTCACACTGTCAGAGGGACGGTACAGAGAGAGTGTCATACTGTCAGAGGGACAGTCCTGAGGGAGTGTCATACTGTCAGAGGGACGGTACTGAGGGAGTGTCACACCGTCAGAGGGGCAGTACTGAGAGAGTGTCACACTGTCAGAGGGACGGTACTGAGGGAGTGTCACACTGTCAGAGGGACAGTACTGAGGGAGTGTGACACTGTCAGATGGACAGTACTGAGGGAGTGTGACACTGTCAGAGGGACAGTACTGAGGGAGTGTGACACTGTCAGATGGACAGTACTGAGGGAGTGTGACACAGTCAGAGGGACGGTATTGAGGGAGTGTCACACTATCAGAGGGGCAGTACTGAGAGAGTGTCACACCGTCAGAGGGGCAGTACTGAGAGAGTGTCACACCGTCAGAGGGGCAGTACTGAGGTAGTGTCACACTGTCAGAGGGGCAGTACTGAGGGAGTGTCACACTGTCAGAGGGACAGTACTGAGGGAATGTCTCACTGTCAGAGGGCGGTACTGAGGGAGTGTCACACTGTCAGAGGGACAGTACTGAGGGAGTGTGACACTGTCAGAGGGACGGTATTGAGGGAGTGTCACACTGTCAGAGGGACGGTACTGATAGAGTGTCACACCGTCAGAGGGACAGTCCTGAGGGAGTGTCATACTGTCAGAGGGACGGTACTGAGGGAGTGTCACACCGTCAGAGGGGCAGTACTGAGAGAGTGTCACACTGTCAGAGGGACAGTACTGAGGGAGTGTCACACTGTCAGAGGAACAGTACTGAGGGAGTGTCACACTGTCAGAGGGACGGTACTGAGAGAGTGTCATACTGTCAGAGGGACAGTTCTGAGGGAGTGTCATACTGTCAGAGGGACGGTACTGAGGGAGTGTCACACCGTCAGAGGGGCAGTACTGAGAGAGTGTCACACTGTCAGAGGGACGGTACTGAGGGAGTGTCACACTGTCAGAGGGACAGTACTGAGGGAGTGTGACACTGTCAGATGGACAGTACTGAGGGAGTGTGACACTGTCAGAGGGACAGTACTGAGGGAGTGTGACACTGTCAGATGGACAGTACTGAGGGAGTGTCACACTGTCAGAGGGACGGTACTGAGAGAGTGTCACACTGTCAGAGGGACAGTACTGAGGGAGTGTCACAGTGTCAGAGGGATGATACGGAGAGAGTGTCACACCGTCAGAGGGGCAGTACTGAGGGAGTGTCACACTATCAGAGGGGCAGTACTGAGAGAGTGTCACACCGTCAGAGGGGCAGTACTGAGGTAGTGTCACACTGTCAGAGGGGCAGTACTGAGGGAGTGTCACACTGTCAGAGGGACGGTACTGAGAGAGTGTCACACTGCCAGAGGGACAGTACTGAGGGAGTGTCACAGTGTCAGAGGGATGATACGGAGAGAGTGTCACACCGTCAGAGGGGCAGTACTGAGGGAGTGTCACACTATCAGAGGGGCAGTACTGAGAGAGTGTCACACTGTCAGAGGG
Source organism: Hypanus sabinus (assembly GCF_030144855.1). Classification (NCBI taxonomy): domain Eukaryota; kingdom Metazoa; phylum Chordata; class Chondrichthyes; order Myliobatiformes; family Dasyatidae; genus Hypanus; species Hypanus sabinus. The sequence continues at coordinate 42,710,762 of NC_082726.1, read as the reverse complement.
ACGGTACTGAGGGACTGTCGCACTGTCAGAGGGACAGTACTGAGGGAGTGTCACACTGACAGAGGGACGGTACTGAGAGAGTATCACACTGTCAGAGGGACAGTACTGAGGGAGTGTCACACTGTCAGAGGGACGGTTCCGAGGGAGTGTCACACCGTCAGTGGGGCAGTACTGAGAGAATGTCACACTGTCAGAGGGACGGTACTGAGAGAGTGTCACACTGTCAGAGGGAGGGTACTGAGGGAGTGTGACACTGTCAGAGGGGCAGTACTGAGAGAGTGTCACACTGTCAGAGGGACAGTACTGAGGGACAGTCACACTGTCAGAGGGACGGTACTGAGGGACTGTCGCATTGTCAGAGGGACGATACTGAGGGACCGTCGCACTGGCAGAGGGACGGTACTGAGGGAGTGCCACACTGTCAGAGGGACAGTACTGAGGGAGTGCCACACTGTCAGAGGGACGGTACTGAGGGAGTGTTACACTGTCAGAGGAACAGTACTGAGGGAGTGTCACAATGTCAGAGGGACGGTACTGAGAGAGTGTCACACCGTCTCAGGGACGGTACTGAGGGAGTGCCACACTGTCAGAGGAACAGTACTGAGGGAGTGTCACACTGTCAGAGGGACGGTACTGATAGAGTGTCACACCGTCAGAGGGACAGTCCTGAGGGAGTGTCAAACTGTCAGAGGGACGGTACTGAGGGAGTGTCACACCGTCAGAGGGGCAGTACTGAGAGAGTGTCACACTGTCAGAGGAACAGTACTGAGGGAGTGTCACACTGTCAGAGGGACGGTACTGAGAGAGTGTCATACTGTCAGAGGGACAGTCCTGAGGGAGTGTCATACTGTCAGAGGGACGGTATTGAGGGAGTGTCACACTGTCAGAGGGACAGCACTGAGGGAGTGTGACACTGTCAGATGGACAGTACTGAGGGAGTGTGACACTGTCAGAGGGACAGTACTGAGGGAGTGTGACACTGTCAGATGGACAGTACTGAGGGAGTGTGACACTGTCAGAGGGACGGTATTGAGGGAGTGTCACACTATCAGAGGGGCAGTACTGAGAGAGTGTCACACCGTCAGAGGGGCAGTACTGAGAGAGTGTCACACCGTCAGAGGGGCAGTACTGAGGTAGTGTCACACTGTCAGAGGGGCAGTACTGAGGGAGTGTCACACTGTCAGAGGGACGGTACTGAGAGAGTGTCACACTGTCAGAGGGACAGTACTGAGGGAGTGTCACAGTGTCAGAGGGATGATACGGAGAGAGTGTCACACCGTCAGAGGGGCAGTACTGAGGGAGTGTCACACTATCAGAGGGGCAGTACTGAGAGAGTGTCACACCGTCAGAGGGGCAGTACTGAGGTAGTGTCACACTGTCAGAGGGGCAGTACTGAGGGAGTGTCACACTGTCAGAGGGACGGTACTGAGAGAGTGTCACACTGTCAGAGGGACAGTACTGAGGGAGTGTCACAGTGTCAGAGGGATGATACGGAGAGAGTGTCACACCGTCAGAGGGGCAGTACTGAGGGAGTGTCACACTATCAGAGGGGCAGTACTGAGAGAGTGTCACACCGTCAGAGGGGCAGTACTGAGAGAGTGTCACACTGTCAGAGGGACGGTACTGAGGGACTGTCGCACTGTCAGAGGGACAGTACTGAGGGAGTGTCACACTGACAGAGGGACGGTACTGAGAGAGTATCACACTGTCAGAGGGACAGTACTGAGGGAGTGTCACACTGTCAGAGGGACGGTTCCGAGGGAGTGTCACACCGTCAGTGGGGCAGTACTGAGAGAATGTCACACTGTCAGAGGGACGGTACTGAGAGAGTGTCACACTGTCAGAGGGAGGGTACTGAGGGACAGTCACACTGTCAGAGGGACGGTACTGAGGGACTGTCGCATTGTCAGAGGGACGATACTGAGGGACCGTCGCACTGGCAGAGGGACGGTACTGAGGGAGTGCCACACTGTCAGAGGGACAGTACTGAGGGAGTGCCACACTGTCAGAGGGACGGTACTGAGGGAGTGTTACACTGTCAGAGGAACAGTACTGAGGGAGTGTCACAATGTCAGAGGGACGGTACTGAGAGAGTGTCACACCGTCTCAGGGACGGTACTGAGAGAATGTCACACTGTCAGAGGGACAGTACTGAGGGAATGTCACACTGTCAGAGGGACAGTACTGAGGGAGTGCCACACTGTCAGAGGGACGGTACTGAGGGAATGTTACACTGTCAGAGGAATAGTACTGAGGGAGTGTTACACTGTCAGAGGGACAGTACTGAGGGAGTGCCACACTGTCAGAGGGACGGTACTGAGGGAATGTTACACTGTCAGAGGAACAGTACTGAGGGAGTGTTACACTGTCAGAGGGACAGTACTGAGGGAGTGTCACACTGTCAGAGGGACGGTACTGAGAGAGTGTCACACCGTCAGAGGGACGGTACTGAGAGAGTGTCACACCGTCAGAGGGACGGTACTGAGAGAGTGTCACACTGTCAGAGGGACAGTACTGAGGGACCGTCACACTGTCCGAGGGACGGTACTGAGGGACTGTCGCACTGTCAGAGGGACAGTACTGAGGGAGTGTCACACTGTCAGAGGGACGGTACTGAGGGAGTGTTACACTGTCAGAGGAACAGTACTGAGGGAGTGTTACACTGTCAGAGGGACGGTACTGAGAGAGTGTCACACCGTCAGAGGGACGGTACTGAGAGAGTGTCACACCGTCAGAGGGACGGTACTGAGAGAGTGTTACACTGTCAGAGGAACAGTACTGAGGGAGTGTTACAATGTCAGAGGGACGGTACTGAGAGAGTGTCACACCGTCAGAGGGACGGTACTGAGAGAGTGTCACACCGTCAGAGGGACGGTACTGAGAGAGTGTCACACTGTCAGAGGGACAGTACTGAGGGACCGTCACACTGTCCGAGGGACGGTACTGACGGACTGTCGCACTGTCAGAGGGACGATACTGAGGACCGTCGCACTGTCAGAGGGAAAGTACTGAGGGACCGTCACACTGTCAGAGGGACGGTACTGAGAGAGTGTCACACTGTCAGAGGGACGGTACTGAGGGAGTGCCACACTGTCAGAGGGACAGTACTGAGGCAGTGTTACACTGTCAGAGGAACGGTACTGAGGGAGTGTCACACCGTCACAGGGGCAGTACTGAGAGAGTGTCACACTGTCAGAGGGACGATACTGAGGGACTGTCGCACTGTCAGAGGGACAGTACTGAGGGACCATCACACTGTCAGAGGGACGGTACTGAGAGAGTGTCACACCGTCAGAGGGGCAGTACTGAGGGAGTGTCACACTGTCAGAGGGGCAGTACTGAGGGAATGTCACACTGTCAGAGGGACGGTACTGAGAGAGTGTCACACTGTCAGAGGAACAATACTGAGGGAGTGTCACACTGTCAGAGGGACAGTCCTGAGGGACCGTCACACTGTCCGAGGTACGGTACTGAGGGACTGTCGCACTGTCAGAGGGACAGTACTGAGGGACCGTCACACTGTCAGAGGGACGGTACTGAGAGAGTGTCACACTGTCAGAGGGACGGTAGTGAGAGAGTGTCACACTGTCAGAGGGACAGTACTGAGGGAGTGTCACACTGTCAGAGGAACAGTACTGAGGGAGTGTCACACTGTCAGAGGGACAGTCCTGAGGGACCGTCACACTGTCCGAGGTACGGTACTGAGGGACTGTCGCACTGTCAGAGGGACAGTACTGAGGGACCGTCACACTGTCAGAGGGATGGTACTGAGAGAGTGTCACACTGTCAGAGGGACGGTACTGAGGGAGTGCCACACTGTCAGAGGGACTGTACTGAGAGAGTGTCACACTGTCAGAGGGACGATACTGAGGGAGTGTCTCACTTTCACAGGGACGGTACTGAGGGAGTGTCACACTGTCAGAGGGGCAGTACTGAGGGAGTGTCACACTGTCAGAGGGGCAGTACTGAGGGAGTGTCACACTGTCAGAGGGACAGTACTGAGGGAGTGTCACAGTGTCAGAGGAATGATACGGAGAGAGTGTCACACTGTCAGGGGACAGTACTGAGGGAGTGTCACACTGTCAGAGGGACAATACTGAGGGAGTGTCACACTGTCAGAGGGACAGTACTGAGGGAGTGTCACACCGTCAGAGGGGCAGTACTGAGAGAGTGTCACACTGTCAGAGGGACAGTACTGAGGGAGTGTCACACTGTCAGAGGAACAGTACTGAGGGAGTGTCACACTGTCAGAGGGACGGTACAGAGAGAGTGTCATACTGTCAGAGGGACAGTCCTGAGGGAGTGTCATACTGTCAGAGGGACGGTACTGAGGGAGTGTCACACCGTCAGAGGGGCAGTACTGAGAGAGTGTCACACTGTCAGAGGGACGGTACTGAGGGAGTGTCACACTGTCAGAGGGACAGTACTGAGGGAGTGTGACACTGTCAGATGGACAGTACTGAGGGAGTGTGACACTGTCAGAGGGACAGTACTGAGGGAGTGTGACACTGTCAGATGGACAGTACTGAGGGAGTGTGACACAGTCAGAGGGACGGTATTGAGGGAGTGTCACACTATCAGAGGGGCAGTACTGAGAGAGTGTCATACCGTCAGAGGGGCAGTACTGAGAGAGTGTCACACCGTCAGAGGGGCAGTACTGAGGTAGTGTCACACTGTCAGAGGGGCAGTACTGAGGGAGTGTCACACTGTCAGAGGGACAGTACTGAGGGAATGTCTCACTGTCAGAGGGCGGTACTGAGGGAGTGTCACACTGTCAGAGGGACAGTACTGAGGGAGTGTGACACTGTCAGAGGGACGGTATTGAGGGAGTGTCACACTGTCAGAGGGACGGTACTGATAGAGTGTCACACCGTCAGAGGGACAGTCCTGAGGGAGTGTCATACTGTCAGAGGGACGGTACTGAGGGAGTGTCACACCGTCAGAGGGGCAGTACTGAGAGAGTGTCACACTGTCAGAGGGACAGTACTGAGGGAGTGTCACACTGTCAGAGGAACAGTACTGAGGGAGTGTCACACTGTCAGAGGGACGGTACTGAGAGAGTGTCATACTGTCAGAGGGACAGTCCTGAGGGAGTGTCATACTGTCAGAGGGACGGTACTGAGGGAGTGTCACACCGTCAGAGGGGCAGTACTGAGAGAGTGTCACACTGTCAGAGGGACGGTACTGAGGGAGTGTCACACTGTCAGAGGGACAGTACTGAGGGAGTGTGACACTGTCAGATGGACAGTACTGAGGGAGTGTGACACTGTCAGAGGGACAGTACTGAGGGAGTGTGACACTGTCAGATGGACAGTACTGAGGGAGTGTGACACAGTCAGAGGGACGGTATTGAGGGAGTGTCACACTATCAGAGGGGCAGTACTGAGAGAGTGTCACACCGTCAGAGGGGCAGTACTGAGAGAGTGTCACACCGTCAGAGGGGCAGTACTGAGGTAGTGTCACACTGTCAGAGGGGCAGTACTGAGGGAGTGTCACACTGTCAGAGGGACGGTACTGAGAGAGTGTCACACTGTCAGAGGGACAGTACTGAGGGAGTGTCACAGTGTCAGAGGGATGATACGGAGAGAGTGTCACACCGTCAGAGGGGCAGTACTGAGGGAGTGTCACACTATCAGAGGGGCAGTACTGAGAGAGTGTCACACCGTCAGAGGGGCAGTACTGAGGTAGTGTCACACTGTCAGAGGGGCAGTACTGAGGGAGTGTCACACTGTCAGAGGGACGGTACTGAGAGAGTGTCACACTGCCAGAGGGACAGTACTGAGGGAGTGTCACAGTGTCAGAGGGATGATACGGAGAGAGTGTCACACCGTCAGAGGGGCAGTACTGAGGGAGTGTCACACTATCAGAGGGGCAGTACTGAGAGAGTGTCACACCGTCAGAGGGGCAGTACTGAGAGAGTGTCACACTGTCAGAGGGACGGTACTGAGGGACTGTCGCACTGTCAGAGGGACAGTACTGAGGGAGTGTCACACTGACAGAGGGACGGTACTGAGAGAGTATCACACTGTCAGAGGGACAGTACTGAGGGAGTGTCACACTGTCAGAGGGACGGTTCCGAGGGAGTGTCACACCGTCAGTGGGGCAGTACTGAGAGAATGTCACACTGTCAGAGGGACGGTACTGAGAGAGTGTCACACTGTCAGAGGGAGGGTACTGAGGGAGTGTGACACTGTCAGAGGGGCAGTACTGAGAGAGTGTCACACTGTCAGAGGGACAGTACTGAGGGACAGTCACACTGTCAGAGGGACGGTACTGAGGGACTGTCGCATTGTCAGAGGGACGATACTGAGGGACCGTCGCACTGGCAGAGGGACGGTACTGAGGGAGTGCCACACTGTCAGAGGGACAGTACTGAGGGCGTGCCACACTGTCAGAGGGACGGTACTGAGGGAGTGTTACACTGTCAGAGGAACAGTACTGAGGGAGTGTCACAATGTCAGAGGGACGGTACTGAGAGAGTGTCACACCGTCTCAGGGACGGTACTGAGGGAGTGCCACACTGTCAGAGGAACAGTACTGAGGGAGTGTCACACTGTCAGAGGGACGGTACTGATAGAGTGTCACACCGTCAGAGGGACAGTCCTGAGGGAGTGTCAAACTGTCAGAGGGACGGTACTGAGGGAGTGTCACACCGTCAGAGGGGCAGTACTGAGAGAGTGTCACACTGTCAGAGGAACAGTACTGAGGGAGTGTCACACTGTCAGAGGGACGGTACTGAGAGAGTGTCATACTGTCAGAGGGACAGTCCTGAGGGAGTGTCATACTGTCAGAGGGACGGTATTGAGGGAGTGTCACACTGTCAGAGGGACAGTACTGAGGGAGTGTGACACTGTCAGATGGACAGTACTGAGGGAGTGTGACACTGTCAGAGGGACAGTACTGAGGGAGTGTGACACTGTCAGATGGACAGTACTGAGGGAGTGTGACACTGTCAGAGGGACGGTATTGAGGGAGTGTCACACTATCAGAGGGGCAGTACTGAGAGAGTGTCACACCGTCAGAGGGGCAGTACTGAGAGAGTGTCACACCGTCAGAGGGGCAGTACTGAGGTAGTGTCACACTGTCAGAGGGGCAGTACTGAGGGAGTGTCACACTGTCAGAGGGACGGTACTGAGAGAGTGTCACACTGTCAGAGGGACAGTACTGAGGGAGTGTCACAGTGTCAGAGGGATGATACGGAGAGAGTGTCACACCGTCAGAGGGGCAGTACTGAGGGAGTGTCACACTATCAGAGGGGCAGTACTGAGAGAGTGTCACACCGTCAGAGGGGCAGTACTGAGGTAGTGTCACACTGTCAGAGGGGCAGTACTGAGGGAGTGTCACACTGTCAGAGGGACGGTACTGAGAGAGTGTCACACTGTCAGAGGGACAGTACTGAGGGAGTGTCACAGTGTCAGAGGGATGATACGGAGAGAGTGTCACACCGTCAGAGGGGCAGTACTGAGGGAGTGTCACACTATCAGAGGGGCAGTACTGAGAGAGTGTCACACCGTCAGAGGGGCAGTACTGAGAGAGTGTCACACTGTCAGAGGGACGGTACTGAGGGACTGTCGCACTGTCAGAGGGACAGTACTGAGGGAGTGTCACACTGACAGAGGGACGGTACTGAGAGAGTATCACACTGTCAGAGGGACAGTACTGAGGGAGTGTCACACTGTCAGAGGGACGGTTCCGAGGGAGTGTCACACCGTCAGTGGGGCAGTACTGAGAGAATGTCACACTGTCAGAGGGACGGTACTGAGAGAGTGTCACACTGTCAGAGGGAGGGTACTGAGGGACAGTCACACTGTCAGAGGGACGGTACTGAGGGACTGTCGCATTGTCAGAGGGACGATACTGAGGGACCGTCGCACTGGCAGAGGGACGGTACTGAGGGAGTGCCACACTGTCAGAGGGACAGTACTGAGGGAGTGCCACACTGTCAGAGGGACGGTACTGAGGGAGTGTTACACTGTCAGAGGAACAGTACTGAGGGAGTGTCACAATGTCAGAGGGACGGTACTGAGAGAGTGTCACACCGTCTCAGGGACGGTACTGAGAGAATGTCACACTGTCAGAGGGACAGTACTGAGGGAATGTCACACTGTCAGAGGGACAGTACTGAGGGAGTGCCACACTGTCAGAGGGACGGTACTGAGGGAATGTTACACTGTCAGAGAAATAGTACTGAGGGAGTGTTACACTGTCAGAGGGACAGTACTGAGGGAGTGCCACACTGTCAGAGGGACGGTACTGAGGGAATGTTACACTGTCAGAGGAACAGTACTGAGGGAGTGTTACACTGTCAGAGGGACAGTACTGAGGGAGTGTCACACTGTCAGAGGGACGGTACTGAGAGAGTGTCACACCGTCAGAGGGACGGTACTGAGAGAGTGTCACACCGTCAGAGGGACGGTACTGAGAGAGTGTCACACTGTCAGAGGGACAGTACTGAGGGACCGTCACACTGTCCGAGGGACGGTACTGAGGGACTGTCGCACTGTCAGAGGGACAGTACTGAGGGAGTGTCACACTGTCAGAGGGACGGTACTGAGGGAGTGTTACACTGTCAGAGGAACAGTACTGAGGGAGTGTTACACTGTCAGAGGGACGGTACTGAGAGAGTGTCACACCGTCAGAGGGACGGTACTGAGAGAGTGTCACACCGTCAGAGGGACGGTACTGAGAGAGTGTTACACTGTCAGAGGAACAGTACTGAGGGAGTGTTACAATGTCAGAGGGACGGTACTGAGAGAGTGTCACACCGTCAGAGGGACGGTACTGAGAGAGTGTCACACCGTCAGAGGGACGGTACTGAGAGAGTGTCACACTGTCAGAGGGACAGTACTGAGGGACCGTCACACTGTCCGAGGGACGGTACTGAGGGACTGTCGCACTGTCAGAGGGACGATACTGAGGACCGTCGCACTGTCAGAGGGAAAGTACTGAGGGACCGTCACACTGTCAGAGGGACGGTACTGAGAGAGTGTCACACTGTCAGAGGGACGGTACTGAGGGAGTGCCACACTGTCAGAGGGACAGTACTGAGGCAGTGTTACACTGTCAGAGGAACGGTACTGAGGGAGTGTCACACCGTCACAGGGGCAGTACTGAGAGAGTGTCACACTGTCAGAGGGACGATACTGAGGGACTGTCGCACTGTCAGAGGGACAGTACTGAGGGACCATCACACTGTCAGAGGGACGGTACTGAGAGAGTGTCACACCGTCAGAGGGGCAGTACTGAGGGAGTGTCACACTGTCAGAGGGGCAGTACTGAGGGAATGTCACACTGTCAGAGGGACGGTACTGAGAGAGTGTCACACTGTCAGAGGAACAGTACTGAGGGAGTGTCACACTGTCAGAGGGACAGTCCTGAGGGACCGTCACACTGTCCGAGGTACGGTACTGAGGGACTGTCGCACTGTCAGAGGGACAGTACTGAGGGACCGTCACACTGTCAGAGGGACGGTACTGAGAGAGTGTCACACTGTCAGAGGGACGGTAGTGAGAGAGTGTCACACTGTCAGAGGGACAGTACTGAGGGAGTGTCACACTGTCAGAGGAACAGTACTGAGGGAGTGTCACACTGTCAGAGGGACAGTCCTGAGGGACCGTCACACTGTCCGAGGTACGGTACTGAGGGACTGTCGCACTGTCAGAGGGACAGTACTGAGGGACCGTCACACTGTCAGAGGGACGGTACTGAGAGAGTGTCACACTGTCAGAGGGACGGTACTGAGGGAGTGCCACACTGTCAGAGGGACTGTACTGAGAGAGTGTCACACTGTCAGAGGGACGATACTGAGGGAGTGTCTCACTTTCACAGGGACGGTACTGAGGGAGTGTCACACTGTCAGAGGGGCAGTACTGAGGGAGTGTCACACTGTCAGAGGGGCAGTACTGAGGGAGTGTCACACTGTCAGAGGGACAGTACTGAGGGAGTGTCACAGTGTCAGAGGGATGATACGGAGAGAGTGTCACACTGTCAGGGGACAGTACTGAGGGAGTGTCACACTGTCAGAGGGACAATACTGAGGGAGTGTCACACTGTCAGAGGGACAGTACTGAGGGATTGTCACACTGTCAGAGGGACGATACTGAGGGACTGTCACACTGTCAGAGGGGCAGTACTGAGAGAGTGTCACACCATTAGAGGGGCAGTACTGAGAGAGTGTCACACTGTCAGAGGGGCAGTACTGAGAGAGTGTTGCATTGTTACCTGGACAATACTGCTGCCCTGTTGGAAGAAGATTGATCAAACATTCTACATTATTTGTGGAGCAATTCTAAGTGAGGGCTAAACTACAACAATGTCAGTCATGAGTGTGTGCTCTTTACTGTACTATGGGAGTACACCAATGTGGATGGGGCAGTACTGGGGACTGTTTGCATGCTGGAGGGTGATTTTAGCACAGGGCAGTGTTGAAGGAGGACTCCACTTTCAGACTGAGGGACATTTGTGCTGTTTGAAATATTGTAATGTGTGAAGAAGTACTGTCATGATGCCCTGCGGATCTGAGTGAAATACACTAATAACACATTGTGAATCCCTTCCCTTGTGCTGATTGAAATACTTCACAGGAACAAATGAGGTAATTTCTGTTAGTGGGATCTTACTTTACACAAAATTGCTGCCACATTTGACTATGTAGCAACAGACCCTGAGCTCCAAATTAATTCGTTGAGCATGAATCAGTTTGGTACATTTTGGAGGTGTGAAACGGCAGTGTTTAAGTGAAAATGTTTGTTTTCTCTCAATCTCATGGGTCATTATAAATCTGGAAGGTGTCTGTTCAGTGGTAATCTCTCCCAATTAATTAAAATATTTAAAACAAGTTTCACATTCTAATTCCACAATTCATGTTAATGCCGTTATGCCTTATCTCACTTAGCTTTTTCCTGGAAGGAGCTTTTATTGATACTTTCGTGCATTATTATCTCTTAAACCACAGCTGAACAGATGTGAATAAGTCTTCCAGTTTTAATCTTCACAATCTTTAATAGAGGATGCTTAATCTGCCCAGTGCTATTGGATTATTTGCCAGAAAAGAGTTTAGATGTTACAATTGTCAGGTGATTTGTTTCCAGCCTCAAATTTAGGTGTTAAATCCAAACTCAGATTCAGTTTTGTCTCTAGCTGCCTGATTCTGCAAGAGAGCAATGTGTGCTGCAAATGCACATAGGACTGGCAACCACTTTGCACCCCAACAATGCCAGACACACGCACACGCACACGCGCGCACACACACACACACACACACACACACACACACACACACACACACACACACGCGCACACACACACACATACACACACGCGCACACACGCACACGCACACACACACGCACGTGCGCGTGCACACATTCATATATACATACCCAGACACACAGACATTCCACACATGCATCACACACCCGCATACTACACATATACGCAAGGTACACTCCCCAGGCACCACACATGCATACACATTTGACACACAGACACACAAACTTGCACATATACATAACCAGACATATATGAACAAACAGACACTCTGTGACAGAAGTTCCATCTGCTTCACTACTGCTCTTCACAGTAGAAAACTCCCTGTTTTCTAAAACTTAAAATAGTCTTGTTTTTTATATTTTGCTAGTTCTGGTCATCTATCTGAAATATCAGCCCTGCTTCTCTCTCCACAGAACTGCTAAAAATTTCCAGCAATTTCAAACTTCCTGCATCTGCAGTTTTTTTTTGGGCTTCTTATTGAAAACTGCCATTACATTGAAGAGGAGTATTGCAATATGTATTTTCCTGCTATTCAGGGTCTGTTTAGGCGAACCTGCCCTTTAGACATTACCAATTCCTACAATGGGAAATAGGAACATGCTGTGTCAGATTAAACATATTGATTGGCTTGGCAATCTTACTGCTTATTGATTTAATTTGTAGATCTCCAACTCTTAGCCCCAGAGTCAAAATAAACTAGGAAAAAAATGCCTGCCCCAGTTAATCTTTCTTAGAAAGGGGGCAGAAAATTTCACGTGGCTAACTGTGAAGAAGTGTCTTAAAACATACATTCAAGGTTCAAAGTACATTTAATATCTAATCATGTACATGTATCAATATACAACCCTGAGATTTATGTTTTTGCAGGCATACTCAGTAAATCCAAGAACCATAATAGAATCAATGAAAGACTTCATTCAATAGGGCCTACGAACAGCCAATGTGCAAAAGACAACAAACTGTGCAATTACAAAAGAGAATAATAAATAAATAAACATTGAGAGCTTGTGATGAGTACATAGGCTGTGGGAACAGTTCAGTGTTGCGGCAAGTGAAGTTATCTCTGCTGTTTCAAGAGCTTGATGATTGAGGGGTAATAGCTGTTCCTGAACCTGGTGGTGTGAGTCCTGAGGCTCCTGTACCTTCCTAATGACAGCAGTGTGAGAAGAACATGACCAAGGTGGTGTGTGTCCCTGATGATGGATGTTGCTTTACCGCGACAGCGCTCCATATAGATGTGGTCAATGGAGGGGAGAGCTTTACCCATGATAAACTGGGCCATATCCATTACTTTTTGTTGGATTTTCCGTTCAAGGGTATTGGTGTTTCCATAGCAGGCTGTGATGCAGCCAGTCAAAATAATCTCCACTACACATCTATCGAAGTTTGTCAAAGTTTTAGATGTCATGCAAATTCTTCGTAAATTTCTGAGGAAATAGAGGCATTGCCGTGCTTTCTTCGAAATTGCACTTACACGCTGAACACACAACAGGTCCCCGGAAACGATAGCACTGAGGAACTTAGTTGCTGACTGTCTGCACCTTTGAATTCCTGATGAGCACTGGCTGATGGACCTCCAGTTTCTTCCTCCTGAAGTCAATAATCAGCTCTTTGGTCTTGCTGAATTTGAGTAAGAGGTTGTTATTGTGGCACCACTCAGTCAGGTTTCCAGTCTCCCTCCTGTATGCTGAGTGCTCATCACCTTTGATTCGGCAATGGCAGTGGTGTCATCTGCAAACTTACATATTGCATTGGAGCTGTGCTTAGCCACACACGCACACACACACGTGTAAAGTCAGTAGGGCAGGGGGCTAAGCACATAGCCTTGCAGTGCCCCTGTGCTGATGGAGATGTTGTTACCAATCCAAAGTTAGTGCATACATAGAGCTTGATATCTTCTAGGATAAAACAGCTTTTAGATCAGTGCCTCCTCCGCCACTCTGAATATTCTTTGTACCTGTGTGCACATGTGATTTTTGCGTATGTTGAAAAATCAACTTTGACTGCACTCGCTTCACTCTACTGTTGGGGTAATGTGTGCTGTAATCGGAAATATTAACCATGATAAGCACAAGAGATCCTGCAGATGCTGGAAATTCAGAACAACACACACAGAGTGCTGGAGGCACTCAGCAGGTCAGGCAGCATCTATGAAAATAAATAGACAGTTGACATTTCAGGCTGAGACTCTTTGTCAGGACTGGAAAGAAAGGGGGATGCTGCCAGAATATAGGATCCTACTACCAAGCACATCTTTACTTCCCCACCCCACTCTTTGCTTTATGCATGGATTATTTGCTCCATGATTTCCTTGACCATTTGTTCCTGCCCACTAACCTCCCTCCTGCATATACCCCTGCACACGATAGAAATGTTACACTTGCCCACTCACCTCCCCCCCTCACCTCCATTCAGGGCTCCAAACAGTCCTTCCAAGTGAAGCAACACTTCACCTGCGAACCTGTTGGGGTTGCCAATTGAGACTGGTGCCCCCGATGTAGCCTTCTCTATATTGGTGAGACCCGACGTAAATTGGGGGACCGTTCCATTGAGCTCCTCCACTCCATCAGCCAAAAGTAGGATTTCCTAGCGGCCAACTATTTTAATTTCTATCCATATTCCTGTTCTGACATGTTGGTTCCGACACGCCTCTTCTACCACAATGAAAATACTCTCAGGGTGGAGAAGCAATTCCTCATATTCTATCTCGGTAGTCTCCAACCTGGTGGCATGAACATCGATTTCTCCTTCAGTTAATATTTTTTCTTCTTTTTTATTATCCCTCTTTTTCTATTCCCCTCTCCAGCTTCTTAACCATTCTCTTCACCTGCCTACCACCTCCTCCTTCTGCCCCTCTTTCCTTCCTTTCTCCAGTGATCCACTCTTCTCTCTTCTCACATTCCTCCTTCTCTAGCTCTTTACCTTTCCCACCAACCAGACCACCTATCACTCTCTAGCTTGCCCTCCTTCCCCTCCCCCACCTTTCTATTTTGTCGTCTTCCCCCTTTCTTTCCAGTCATTAACTATGATTCTCTTTTCACAAATGCTGATCCAATCATGGAGTCATGGAAAGAGATCTGCCAGCCACCAGAATCACTCTGTGACTCCAATATAAATGGATCCACCAAAGCCAAATATATATTAAAGTCATAGAGTAATGCAGCGTGGAAAAAGGTTCTTTGGCACAATTTGTCCATCAAACCAAGATGTCCATTGAAGTTACTGCCATTTGGACCCTATCCCTCTTAAACTAATTGGAGACTAATCCCATTTTTGTTTCTCATCACATCCCCTACAACTCTCCCCGATTGCACCAGTGACAAGGGTAATTTAAAGTGGTCAGTTAACTGCCAACCTGCCATTTTGAGATATATGAGGAAATCACTGGTTTTTTCTTGCAATTTTTCTTTTTCTTTCAGATTTCCATTATTTGTGACAATTTGGTTTAGTATATATATCTTGAATATTTTATTCAGGGACGTGGATGTCACTGGCAATAGTGCTATCTACTGCCAACCCTTTGGGAATATCTGTGGAGCTACCTTCTGTTACCTGTGCTGAGCATGTGGTGAAGCTTCAGAGTGGTGCTGGTTGGAAGTCCCAAGATTTCGATTCAGTGACAATGATATATTCCCAGCTCAGGAATGGCCTGGATGAGATCACTCAGCTGATGGCATTGCCATTCCTGTCCTTTTTGAAAGTAGAGGTCACAAGCTTGGGAGGTCTGCCACTTCATTTCTCCGCTGCTCTCCCTATTATTTTCAGAGCCAAAAATTCACTGAAACTGATGTAACAACTGGGATGGAAAAATAGCAACTTGTGAAGCATTTACAGAAGGGAATAAATCACTTGCTGAGTAAGAGGAACTCTCCGTGATAAATGTGCTGCATATAATAAGCCGCAGTTGGCTTTATGTGACGATATCTCAAGCCCTGCCCTGATCTTGTCACGCTCCTTGCTGCTAAATTGCTTACGGGTACAGAAAACAAAAGCTGGTTAATTTTCTCACTCTGGGTAATAGGATGGTTCTGGATTAATCTCTGTGCTCAATGTCACTCGGTCATATAGATGGCAAAAATCCCAAAAGGCATCATTAATTTTGTCAGTGATTTTTTTTAACATAATGTCCATGATTATGAATCATTAAGCCAGTCTGGAGTGAGATTTGTTGGGGAGAAAAGTGTGGTGTTGACTGATGTGATTCACTTACAGTGTCAGCAGGAAAGTGCGGGCTGTCTTTAATAATGACACCGCCCACTGTAATAGGAATTAAATATTATTCAGGGCTGACAGACACAGTCCTCAGATGCTTAAGTGCTTCAGTCTTTTCTGCAGAGTTTGCTGATAGATTACTGATCAAATTGTGTTTTTCTTAGCTGAGTTCTAGGTTGAGTATTGGGGGAGCCTATCGATAGAGTTTTGACCAGCATTAGAAAGAGGAAATTTCCAATTTCTGCTAATTGAATTGCTAATGTCACAGGATATTAATTCCAATGGAAAAGAAACCTTACAACGGACATGTGCAAGACTGGCTTGATTTGCTTACTGTTTTAATATCTGACCTTAAGATGAATATGAGACCACATCAGTACCTTCATTTAATTGCCTGTTTTCAACTCTGCTACTGTACCCAAACATAGTCTTGCCTCTGTTCAGCTGCACTAGAAGTCTTTCAACAAGGCAATATCATGTCTGTATTTGACAATTCCATTACATCCTTTGCCATTTCCCACTTTCTACCTCTGTGAACTTGTACTTGACAAAACTCGACTGCCTGTATCCTAAATTGCTCCGTTCATTGACCTTGTGTCCTTTGACTTACATTGGCCCATGGTTAATCTACAACTCAGTTTAAAAACCTTCTCCTTTGTTTTCTGTTCCTTGGGATGGGAATTTTTCAGATATCAGGATAGAGTGGATAGACTGGGATCGTTTTACTTGGAATAAGGAGGCTGTGGGAAGGGAGGGGTTGGAGTGACAAGGTGTACAAAGTTATCTGAGGCATCAAAAAAAAAAGAAACTCTTCTCATAGCAGGCTTGTCTAAGACCAGACATCCGAGATTTAAGATGCAGAGTAGGAGACTTAGGATGGGATCTGAGAAAGAACTCAGAAAGTGGTTGCAATCTGGAATGCACTACCTTAGAGGGTAGTGGTGATAGGTATTCTCTTAACATTTAGAAACACCTCAATGCATAGTAAGCTATGGACCAAGGGTTGGGAAGTGAGATGTGTACATGATGGTTGACAGAGGACTAAAAGAATTAGGCCATTAGGCCCATCGAATCTGCTCTGCCATTTCATCATGGTTGATCCAATTTTTCTCTCAGTCCTAAACTCCTGCCTGCACTTTGAATCCCTTCATGCTTGTCCAATCAAGAATCTATCAACCTCTGCCTTAAATAAACATAAAGACTTGACCTCCATAGCTGCCCGTGCTCTAGCGAATACAGGTTCACAGCGATCAAATGCTCTTCATAAGACAGGCCATTTAATCCTGGAATCATTTTCGTGAACCTCTTTTGAACCCTCTCCAGTTGTAGCACAACCTTTCGAAAATAAGGGATGAAAACTGCTCACAATACTCCAAGTGAGGCCTCATCAGTGTTCTACAAAGTCTCAACATTATATCCTTGATTTTATATTCTAGTCCTCTTGAAATGAATGCTAACATTGCACTTGCCTTCCTCACCACAGACTCTTCTTTAAAGATCATTATTAATGGCTCCAGAGTTTCTTCAGTCACCTCTTTCAGAACCTTCGGGTGTAATCATCTGGTCCATATGACTTATCTGCCTTCAGACCTTTCAGTTGCTCAAGAAATTTTTCTCTTGTAATGGTAACTTCACACACTTCATGACCCGACACCTGGAACAACTGCCAAATTGTTAATATTTTCTACAGTGAAGACTGATGTAAAATATTTATTCAGTTTGCCTGCCATTTCCTTGTCCCCCGTACTACATCTCCGGCATCATTTTCCAGCAGTCCAATATCCACTCTTGCCTCACGCTTACACTCAATGTATCTGAAGAAACTTTTGGAATCCTCTTTAATATTATTGGCAAGGTTACTTTCACATTCCACCTTTACTTTCTGAATGACTTTTTACAAACAAGAGAAAATCTGCAGATACTTTAAATCTGAGCAACACACTCAAAATGCTGGAGGAACTCAGCAGGCCAGGCAGTATCCACAGAAAAAAGTACAGTCAACGTTTTGGCCCGAGACATCGACTGTACTTTTTTCCAAAGATGCTGCCTAGCCTGTTGGGTTCCTCCAACATTTTGTGTGTGTTAATGGCTTCTTAGTTGTCTTCTGATGGCTTTTAAAAACTTCGCAATTGTCAAACTTCCCACTAATATTTGCTCTATTGTATGCCCTCCATTTGGCTTTAATGTTGGCTTTGACTTCTCTTGTTAGTGATGGTTGTATCACCATTACTTTAGAATTCTTCCTCTTTGGGATGTACATATTCAGTGCGTTGAATTGCTTCCAGAAATTCCTGCTATTGTGGCCCTGCTGTCATCCCTGTCAGTGTCCTTTTTCAGTGTTACGTATCCCGTAACTGGATAACTCACCAGCAAAGATAGAGAGGTCCGTTGGAGTCTGATGGCACTATTTTCGAACGGTTTTATTCATAAAGGGGGGCACAAAAGTAAGGTTAATACAAACATTCAGAACATATATATCGGCAAAACTCAATCTAAAGCACGGGTATAGCAATAATCATCATTAAGAAATAATCTCAACTGTTGTCTAGGGGATAATATATTGTCCGTTGGAACTATAAAAGTCACTCAGAAGTCTGCAGGCTTCAGTCTTTTTGGGGAATCGCTGGGTTTCACGTGTTTCAGAGAGAGTGAGGAGAAACGACAAAACTTGCCCGGGTCTTTGACGAAGCAACTCAGTTGAATCAGCAGAGCGTTGTTTCCCTGTTATTAGTTCAAAGTCCTTCTCGGTATTATCAGCCACCCGCTCCCCAGGCAGAGAAGTTACGGAGCGCACATGGCTTGTGACTGGCTTCCAGCTATCACAGGAGTGTTGAGCGATCGAGTCCTTCTGGTGCGTCTCTCTGGGGTACCGCCTTCTGCAGTCCCCTCTTATCTTGACTTGCAGAGTTGTAGATGTCCATCAAAGTAGGGTGATGCAATCCCCACCCCCACATTGCCCGAGGGTGTCCATATCCGTGGTAGCTGTCATGTAGCAGGGTCATGCCTTCAGCACAGGTGTCTCTAAGAGCCCTGGCCAAAACTGTTACATTGTCTCTCATTTTCCTGGGTCTGAGACACGAATTAATAGTGCTCTTGCGATTCTCCGGAAGGAGGGGATTGTTCCCGCCCCTTCGGCCCCTCAGAGCTGTGGTACATTCATAACATCAGTCAATTCTGGCCAACTCCTCTCACATGCCTCTGTAATTCCCTTTACTCTGACTCAAGCCAGGAGTGGAGGAATGGCAGAATCCCCATGAAGAGATGGAAACAAGAGGTTAGGCATAGGAATACCAGCTGAATCTCAGAGTGATACCACAAGACAACTCATTGTGTATAACATAGTAGGGCTGCACTGAAGAGGTAGCTGGAGTCTCTTTAAATAACCATAGAATGTGCGAAACACATGCCAGTCACAATTAACTTGACAAGATTAACCCAAAGCACAAGGGCTTAATGGCTCTAGTTAAGAGAACAGTTAGTAAATACAGGTGCTCAAGTAATCTGGAAAATCAATATTCTTTTGAGTATCTGCAGAGGCCTTCAGGTCTCATGACCTAATGAAACCTAAAAGCAGCAACCGTTCCCAGCACCTACACATCACTTATTCCCACATCTCTGCACCCATGGCCCACTGAGTCCAGGGCTTCCTGTCACTAGTTTTGGAAGTAGATAGTCAAAAATCATAGAAAATAAGACTTGCACATCTGGAACGCTGTCTGTGACATTTGAACGTTACAAAGTGGGATGTTCCTGATGCACAGCACTCTAGGAAACACTGAAGCATGTTCGTGCTCAGCGAGATTGTACTAGCAACCAAGTGATAGTGACCAGATAATGTGTTTCTGTTTCGATAGCTGAATGATAGGTATGAACCAGCTTTTCTGATGATCCTAGGGTGTTTTTATATATCAACCTGAGAGTGAAGGTCTTTGTTTCTCAGTTCATCCCAAGTGTACTTGATCTGCAGCAACAGTCTTTCAGGCAATATAGGTTACGGCTGCATGTCTCTGGAACGGGATTTGGGTTCACAGCCTCCATCAGTGCTACAACATATTTCTGAACTTAACTTCCGGTCTGGCAAGTTGATACTGATAATACCAGAAAGCAAATTGGTATAAAGAGGAAAGAATTTGGTTATGTGGTTTGGAATTAGTAGGCTGACTTTGCAAAAATGTCATTGGTTTCACTGGCAGGCTGTATCTAAGGAGGAGTCATGGTCCTGGAAGCTAACTTTAGAAAATTAAATCGTCAGCATTAACCTCACCAGCACTTGTATAATTGAAAACATCTGACTGAAGAGTGAAGAACATTCCTGTCCTGAATCTCAATATGAGCTCAAAGCCCAAAGAAAGCATTTTAATAATTGAGAGGCACTGCAGTGAATTGTTCAAAAGTTCATCCAAGCAGGGGCTCAGTAGGTAATGGGCCAGAACAAACTGACAGCAATCTGTAGGGAGTCGCTAGCCAGCTGGAGTGCAGATGGCAGCGCAAATCTGAGCGTACCGGGGTTGAAGGGGTGGATGCACTTCACACCTGGCCCCTCAACTTCACGTGCCTACAGATGGTGCACCTCTGGTGGCCTCACTTTCAAAAGGGGCTGTTGCTCTTCATTTAGAAGGTGTGTTTGGGTAGGATTTTGTTGATTTCTACACACAAAGTGCTGGAGGAAATAAGCAGGCTGGGCAGAATCTATAAAAAAGAATAAACCATTGACATTTCAGGCTGAAACAGTCTCAATCGGGACTCTTTATTCATTTTCATAGGTGCTGCCTGGCCTGCTGAGTTTCTCCAGCACTTTGTATGTTTTACTCTGAATTTCCAGTATCTGCAGAAACTTCTGTGTCTTTCTGATGTACTTTTTTATTTCAATATGTATCTATGCTTTTGTTTAATATCAACTTCATTTGCCAAACATAAATTTATTGTACCTAATTTTTGAACAAAGATCTAACCATGAGTCACTGTACTGTATTCATGGAGCACAGGGTTAATGGTGAAGCCATTTTTATTCTCCCTACATTCTACTGCTAACCACCACACTAGGATCAAACATACAATGCTGGAGGAATTCAGCAGGCCAGGAAGCATCCATGGAAAAATGTACAGTCAATGTTTTGGGCTGAAACCCTAGGATCCTAGGAACATACCCTAGAACTCAGAAAAATCAAAGCTCCAGCTGGTTATCAGTAAGAACAGAACAGGCTAAGTTCCCAGATCTTCTCCTGGAGCAGCAGGAGAGAACTATCATCTACAAATCAGGGAACAGGAATGTGAGTCCTGCCGAAGGGTCTTAGCCTGAAACATCGCTTATACTTTTTTTCCATAGATGCTGCCTGGCTGGCAGAATTCCTCCAGCATTTCGTGTGTGTTGCTCAGATTTCCAGTATCTGCAGATTTTCTTTTGTTTAGGATCTATTTACACTTAACCCAGCAGTCTGAGAGGTGGGAGGAAGCTGGACCATCCAGCCGAAATCACACTGACACAGAGAAAACAAACAAGCTCCACACAGGCAGCACCCAGGCCGGGATTAAACCTGCTTGTGAAGCAGCTGCTCTATTAGCTAAGTCACCACGTTGCCCGAGAGTTCACTATGATAGTTGATGAATGGTTATAAGATCATAAGATATAGGACCAGAATTAGGCTATTTGGCTCATCAAGTCATGGCTGATTTATTATCCCTCTCAATCCTATTTCTCCTGCCTTCTCCCTGTAATCTCTTGACAAGTTACTAATCAAGAAACTATCAACCAATGGTTTGACCTCCATGGCTGCCTGTGGCAATGAATTCACAGATTCATCACCCTCTTTCTTTTTACAATATTTTTATTCAGAAGAACAAAAAACAAGATTTACAGAGTGCAACACATAGATACATCTCAACATAACTTGTGTACATTCATATATTGTAATAAAATTGATTAAAATGTTTTAGCATAATACATAAAGGTATACCACTCTGTAATAAAAAATTTAAAGATAAGTCATACATCATAAAATAATTTTTTTGTATAAAACCCCCTACCAACTACCAAAGAAAAAAGCTGATGGATGATAATGGATAATTAGAAAAAAAAAGACATTCGCTTAAGAAGAGAAGATAAACATATACGTAAAAGTCTGTGCACTGTTAAACTTTATAAATTGGAAAAGTAATTTAGGAAAGGTCCCCAGATATCATAAAAAGATTGTTTTGAATTTAAGGCTGAGCAGCGGATCTTTTCTAAATTTAAATAAGACATAATATCACGTAGCCATTGAAGATGTATAGGAGGGGTAGATTCCTTCCATTTAAGCAAGATTGCTCTTCTTGCTAAAAGAGAGCTAAAAACTAAAACCTGTAGGTTAGGAGGTTCTAGCTAAACAAATTTCTCTTCACCACTGTTCTAAATGGGTGTCCCTCTGTTTCGAGGCTATGTTCGCCTGTCCTAGGCTTCCCCCACAATAGGAAACATCCTCTCCACATCCACTCTATCTAGGCCTTTCAACATTCAATAGGTTTCAATGAGATCCCCCCCCCCCCCCATTCTTCTAAACTTTAGTGAGTAGAGGCCCAGAGCCACCAAATGCTCCTTTAATTTCTGGAATTATTCTTGTGAACCTTGTCTTGGCCCTGTCCAATGCTATCACATCTTTTCTTAAATGAGGGGCTCAAACTGCTCACAATACTCCAAGTACAGTCTGACCGATACCTTATAAAGCCTTAGCATTATATCTTTATTGTTATATTCTAGTCCTCTCAAAATGAGCATTTGCCTCTCTTACCACCAGCTCTACCTGTAAATTACCCCATTAGTGTATTGCTGAGCCTCTGGAAAGGACCCAGGATTTCAGTAGCACTTATTGAGGAGGACTAAAGTCAGCAGGTATAGTGGGAGTAGAATAGGTCACAATGACATCAGAAGGCCGAGATTGTTGGTAGCAAAAGTTGTGGAAAAGTGTACAAGTGTCCCCCGTTTTTCGAATGTTTGCTTTACGACACCTTGCTGTTACGAAAGACCTGCATTAGTTACCTGTTTTTGCAAACAGAAGGTGTTTTCACTGTTACGAAAAAAGGCAGCGCGCGATAAAGTTAGCGTGCGAAAAAAGGCAGTGTGTGCACCGAGCAGCCGAGCTCCTCCGGGAACCCAAGTAGGAGACCTCCCTGCATGAGTAGGTAAGCTCTTAAACAGAGCTGGAATGGATCCACATCGGAACAAATGACATAGGTAAAGGCTGGCTGTCAGTTCTGCAAGACAACTTTAAAGAGTTAGGTGGGAAGAGTAGGGACAGAACCTACAAGCTGGTCTTCTCAGAAGTTCTGCCCTTGCCACACTCCAGTCCAGGTAAGATGGAGGAGATTAGAAGAATTAACATGCGGCTCATATCACGGTGTAGGTTAGAGGGGCATATATTGATCAGACATTGGGAGCCCTTTGGGACAGATTGAGCCTGTACCACTGGGACAGGTTGCATTTGAACATGAGGGGCACAAGGTACTGGGTATGCTTCAGTTAGTTGAGGACTGTTTAACTAGGGAATGGTGGGGGTGGAGGGAGGGGACAAGTGCCTTGGAACAGGCTGGGCTCAACTGTTTAATCACCTTAATGGAGAATAACATATTCGGCATAAACTGATTATGGACTTCATAATGGGATTGGATGAAAGACATCAGTAATAGACTAAAGACAGTATGTTTAGTATAAGTATTAAGAATAAGATAAATGAGCTGGAATTACATGCAAGTGTGTATAAGTATGATATGTTAGCAATAACTGAAATCTGTCTGACCTCAAAGGATGGTGATGAATACACAGGTAGTATTAAAGAATATGCTTAGGAAAGGTAGGCGAGATCACAAAGGTGGAGGAGTAGCCATATAAATGGGAGAGAATTTAAAAATGAGGTTGCTTATGACAGGAGATGAATTGAGACTTAGTGAAGATATGTATGTGAGAATTGAAAGTTTTAAGGATAAAGGAGTAAGATCAGGTGGATGTTGTAGACTCACTAATGCTGACAGTGATTTTAATAAACAACTCTATCAGAATATTAAAAAAGCAAGTTCTGAGGGTAATGTTATAGTTATGGGAAACTTTAATTTCCCAAATATAGAGTGGGAGACCATTGACTAATGGATTACAGGAAAGTGAATTCACTGAGTTAGTGAATGATTGTTTTTGACCCAGTATAGCAATGCACCAACAAGTGGGGAGGCCTGTCTAGATTTTAAATTGTACAACAATCAAGATAGAATTTTGAGTAAGGAATTTGTTGCGCCTTTAGGAACAAGCAATCATAACATTGTTAGTCTCAAAGTTTTTTTGGGAGAGTATATCAGTAAAAACCAAAACCATTAAATTGAATTTCAGAAAGGCAAAGTTTGTGCAGATGTGGCAAAAATTTCAGAAGGTAAACTGCAAGGAACTGTTTGACGTTGAATCAGTTGAGGAACAATGGGGTTGATTTAAAGAGGTAATACACTCAGTGCAGGAAATGTTCATACCCAAGGTCGGGAGAAGCAATAAAAACAATAGATCAATTATATGGATGAATAAAGAGATACATAACAATCATTGAAGAAAAGACAGATGTATAAGGTATATAGAAAAGATTGAAATGATGTTAACTGTAGGGCATATGAAAACATGCGAGCTAAAGTCAAGAGGTAAATTCAGATTGCCAAAAGGCAGGTTGCAAAGGATATTGCTGATAATGGTAAGATTGACCCCAAGAGATTTTTTTCAATACTTTAGTATTAAAAGAAAAGTCAAAGAGGAAGTTAAATGCATTAGGAATAATAGTGGGGTGTTAATTTGTGCAGAGAAGGACAAGCAGATTCTCTTAACTCTTATTTTGCTAAAGTATTCACCTGTGAAGATGTTAGCATATGGCAGTAAGTATAGAAAAAAATAAGGTTCTTTTTAAGAAATCTTAAAAAATGAAGTCCTGCTTCAGCTGAAAAGGCAGCAAGTTAGTAAATCTTCTGGGTCAGATAGCATATATCCAAGAGTACATAAAGAGGTCTGTGATTATATATACATACCCCTAACAGGTATTTTTTCAAAAGTCAGTGAGAACAGGTGCAATTCCTAAGGATTGGAAATGGGCTAACGTTGTCCCAGTATTTAAGGGTGACCACACTGACTCTGGTAACTATAGACCAGTAAGTTTAATGTGTATCATAGGTAAGATAATGAAAACATTAATAAAGAATGAGATTGAAAAGCAGCTCATAAGAACAGGCGTGTTAGCAGAAAGCCAACATGGGTTCAGAAAGGGGAAATCATGTTTTACTAATATGCTGGAGTTCTATGAAAAGGCAACTAAAATTTATGATAACAATAGTCAAGTCAAGTCAACTTTTGTTGTCATTTCGACTATAACTGCTGGTATAGTGCATAGTAAAAATGAGACAACGATTTTCAGGACCATGGTGTTACATAACACAGTACAAAAAACTAGACTGAACTACGTAATATTAAAAAAAACCACAGAGAAAGCTACACTAGACTATAGACCTACACTGGACTGCATAAAGTGCACAAAAACAGTGCAGGCATTACAATAAATAATAAACAGGACAGTAAGGCAAGGTGTCCGTCCAGGCTTCGGGTATTGAGGAGTCTGATAGCTTGGGTTATCAATAGACAATAGAGTGGTAGATCAAATTTACTTGGGCTTTCAGAAGGATTTTGACAAGGTACCACACAAGAGGTTAATAATCAAATTACAGGAGGTAGCGATTCAGGGTAAGGTGCGCAAATGGGTCCAGAATTGGCTTAAAAACAGAAAACGAGTTATGGTCAGAGGACCTTTCTCACACCTAGAAGATGTTAAAAGTGGGTGCTGCAGGAATCAGTTTTAGGGCCAATGTTGTTTTTAATTTACATTTATGATTTAGATAAGCACATGACAAATAAACTTGTAAAGTTTGCAGATGACACAAAATTAGGGATGGGCTGATAACATTCAGGCAGCAGGATCAATACGTTTCGATCTAAACAAAATTGAGATGGGGCAGATAAATGGCAGCTGAAATTTAATGTAAGTAAATGTAAAACATTACATATAGGAAGTAGAAATATTGTATTATTGTATAATGAGGGGTCTTGAGTTAGAAAGCGCACTGCATGCAAAGGATTTGGGTGTCCTGGTAGACTCTTCACTATCAACATATAGACAATGCACAGGAGCAATTCGGAAGGCTAATAGAATGTCAGGCTATATAATGCACTTAGTGGAGTTCGAGACAAGAGGTGCTCTCCTTAAACTGTATAATGCGCTTGTGAGGCCACACCATGAATACCATGTACAACTTTGGTCTCCAGATTTTGTGAGTGATGTGAGAGCACTGGAGAGAGTCCAGAGAAGGGTGACTAGGCTCATTCCAGGTCTGCAGGGTATGAGATATGCAGAAAGACTGAAATAATTAAATCTTTTTAGCCTAAGTCAATGGAGAATGAGAGGAGACATGATAGAAATGTTCAAAATCATTAAGAGTATAAATAAGGTGGATGCCAGCTGCTTCTTCAAGCTTAAAACATCAACAAGGACACGGGGCCATAGGTGGAGACTGGTTAAAGGGAGATTTCAGACTAGCATCAGAAAGCATTTCTTCACACATGTGCTCACTTTGAACCAACTACCTAGTTGTGTAATTGAGAGTAGTACTTTAAGACTCGAACACTAATCAACACACTATGTGATAAACTTTGATGGGCTGAATGGCCTGTTCTTGTCAAAAACTTTCTAATGTTCTAATTAAGAGGTAGTAAGGACTGGCAAGGGCGATAATATCACAGGGTCACTCTAGGATAGGATATAAATCACAAAGGCTTACTTGTCACTGTACTCCAACTTATTTTCTAAGATGAAATAGTTGTCAGCCTTCATCTGGATCAAATAAATTAATGAGTTATCCTGCCAAAAGCTGTTACATAGATGTCTACTCTATAAAGATGACAGAATCACAGGATCACGTAGTAGTTACGTCAAGGATGGAGGCCATTTGGCCTTCGTCCTTGCCGTCTGAATATGAGAGCAACTCCCGCTCCCACTTCTCCAACATCTCCTCATAGCTTGCAGTCATTTCTTCCCTTTCAGATTTTTGTCATATCTCCATTTCTCTACAAGCTGAATCCACTTCTACCACGACCTCTCGTAGTGAATCACAGATCCTAACAACTCACCATGTAAAATATTCCAGTTGCCTAGAGTAGCTAAGCATACTATTTTAATGGGTCTGCATATAGGAATATGAGGAGTCGTCATCTCAGCCCCTCCAACCTACACTAGCATTCAATAAGTCCCAGGCTTCAATTTCTCTTCTGTGTCAATTCTACATAACTTTCATTTCCCAGAGCTTTCAAAACTTTGTCTACCTCCTTTTTTAAATACCTCCCATCATAATTATTGTTATTTTTTTTATTTGGGTATTCTCACAGGGTTCTTGAATTATTTTCAGTTCATCTATTTTACATTAAAGACTGTGCCCTGATAGTCATAAAATCATAGCACAATGGAGTACAGAAACAAGCCCTTCAGCCCATCTAGTCCATGCCTAACTATTATTATGCCTAGGCCCATTGACCTACACCTGGATCATAACTCTCCATGCCTTTTCCATCCATGTACCTGTCCAAATTTCTCTTAAAAATATTGAAATCGAACTCACATCTGCCAATTCCACTGGCAGCTCTTTCCACACTCTCACCATCTTCTGAGTGAAGAAGTTCCTCCTAACATTCCTTTTAAATATTTCACCTTTCACCCTTAACCCATGACCTCTAGGTCAAGACTCACCCAAACTCAGTGGAGGAAGCCTACTCGCATTTACCCTATCTATACCCCTATGTATATCTCTATTAAATCTTCCTTCATTCTCCTACTCTCCAGGGAATAAAGTACTAACCCATTCAATCTTTCCCTACAACTCAGGGCTTCAGTTTTCAGCAACATCCTTGTAAATTTTCTCTGCACTCTTTCAATCTGATTAATTTCTTTTAATGTATTGCATCAGGGCACATCTTGGCAAGGTGCACACCTCATGTAGAATAACTATAATAAGTAGGAGAAAGTGGAGAATATTTAGACCTGGAAGCCTGCACTCCCATGGTTAAGAAGGCTACTGTTGCAACCAGTTTGGGGGACATTTCAGGAGCAGATATTCACCTGTGTTTACTAATATTATTATTCCCTCTTTTTGCACTACACATTTAATTTACTTTTACTGCAGTCTCTACTTTTTACTGCAATTTACAGTTTTTTATTATTATGCAACAACAGATTTCACAACCTATGCCAGTGTTATTAAACATGAATCTGAATCAGAATCTGGTCTAATATCAGTGGCATTTCAGAAATTCAGATACAGTATTATCAGTCACCGGATTTATTTCATCACCCAAGTTCAATTCACTAATTTCAGACAACAGCTTGGAGATTTTCCACACTCACCGTCATGGGTTCTCCATGGACTCCACCATTCTCAATCTTCTCCAACCACATTAAGGACCATCCTTGAGTTGACATGAACTTGGGATACTAATGAAATTGTAAAATGCCCATAACATTTCTTTCTATATGCCGTCTTTAAGTGAGTTTCATGTGGAGATCCTACCTGCAATTATTGCTTCTAAAATTCTCTGTCTCTAACAACCTAGTTCAACAATCATATGATGATTTGAATATTTTAAAATAAAATAGATATTTTGATGTTAGTCTTTCAATATATGTTTGATTGTATCCATTTCAATGTTTACATCCCATTCTTTATTTCATAATTTATATAATTCTTTGAATTAAAAATTACGCTTTCTACTTTGTTCTCTCTAATCATTTTTCGATGTGACAGCAGGATTAATAGAACTAATGACATCTCAGTGCTGGACACCAGTCTTCCAGTTGAACTAACAGTGGGTACAGAAGAAGCGAAGGTTTTGCTAACGATAGTCCCAGATTGTTATGGATGGGTTCCTTTGAAATCAGTGTCAGTGTCGTTTCATTGCCACTAATTCATTATGACTCCTGATTTCTCCCACCTATGAATTTGTACACTATGAGTAAATAACACTTTAATTGAGTTAAAATGGCTTACATGAATGTGTTTTCCTTATATTGTGTCTTGGCTTACACTATTGTGCAATGTCTGAGAGCAAGGATGACTCCAGAGAATAGATGGGAGGGATTGACAGTTAGAAAGAGAGATGACAATGGAAAGATAAAGTGGAAAGGATGGAGAATGAAGCAAAGGAAAAAAGATGGAAGGAGAGATTGAAAGACAGAAAACTGAAAGAGGTAAAGACAGGAGAAAATGAGAAAGAGTGGGGGAAAACAAAGGAAGAATACGGAGAGTGAGAGAAGCAGGGGAAAAGAGGGTAGGAGAAGAGAAAGGGAAAGACCGTGAGATTGTGTTCATATTGAAAGAATGGACATGACAGTTGTTTTACAGAGTTCACCCGACTGGCAAATCGAACTATCACTCAAGTGAAATGGGAAGTGCTTCTGTATAACTTGAATTGCAGTAAGTTTAACTTTAATTGAATCCATTCAATTTATGACCAGAGTGTGCTAGAGTTTGATAGTGAGGAACAGCATGGGAATATTTGACATTTCTCAGGAGGCAAGGATTGCAAACTACTGAGAGAGGAAAGTCGGCCAAAGCATGCTGTCCTCTAATGTTACCAATCGATGGCTGTCGATGGAAGATTAAGAGATGAAGACAAGCCTCACAGTTTGGGGACTTTCTCAGAATCACCAGTGAGATTATCAGCAAATGCCTCTCCTGACACTTGATTATATCAGACGAGACCTGTACCTCAACTCACCTATTACATGGATCAAATAAGGCTGAGAGGAAAATGAGAGAGCTGGAATTATTAAGGAATATACAAATTAATTAACAGATTTAAAAGATGTATTTACTGATGGAATGAAAGTTAAATACCTGTGTCTGTACAGAAAATATTTTAAACTTACTCATTGGCATCACCCAATTGCCTTTTATAAATATTGCAGGCGTCAATGAAAATTGTTGGTCACAATTAAATGGGTTTTGGTGCCAATGGTACACTGTGAGACTACACAGTGAGGTGTGGAGATGACAGGCACACCATTCGCCAGGCTGTTAGACTTGGAAAATTTAGGAGGGCTGGTAATGTGGTGGGGTGGTCAGTCAGCATTTCAGGTGTTTCTGTCTGCACCCATCACTTACACTTTCACTGGCAGCTCACCCCACACTCTCACGACCCTCTGAGTGAAGAAGTTCCCTTTCATGTTCCCCTTAAACATTTTGCCTTTCACCCTTAACCCATGATCTTTAGTTCTAGTCTCACCAAACCTCAGCAGAAAAAGCCTCAGCAGGGATTGGTTTTAGTGTTCAGAACAAAGGGAGAGAATAGTGAACACTCCGCAGAACAGGCAGCATCAGCTGAAAGAGACACAGAATTAACTTCTCAATTGAAGACCCTTCATGGATGTGACTTTGAACTACATCTCTAATTTAGCATAATTGTAGTGTTATACAATCCAGTGGCAAGTGCTGCTGGTGTGATGCCTCCACAAGAAGTGTGCAGTGGTCCTTTCTACCAATGTTTCCATGGATAGATGTGTTTCCTCATTGGTGATGAGATGTTGATGTGGTTTATCCCTCATGTTAATTACTCTTTACTTTCTATAGACCTAATCAGGCAGTGTGTTCAGTATGGAGAAGTGCTGATTCATTGGCTGAAGGAGAGCAGTCATTTTCTAATCAGAAGGCAGCTTTGCTTGCCATGTTTGATTTGATAATATGGGACCTCAGAATCTGTAGTCCACATTGATGAATCCAAAGTCACTCTCTTCTATACCTTTTGGTGGTTTACTCCAATTTGGTGCACAGTCTACTTTGGGATTATAATTGAGAACTTTAGCATGTTGCCTATACGGTAGAACTCTGTGAGAACAACCTCTGGCAACTGCTTGATTGATCTATGGAACAAGCCTGGCCTGGAAACCCATATTAGAGCTGAAGTCTCAAGTATGCTTTCAGTGACTTTCTTTCATTTGCAGTGTGCAGTTTAATACCAGGTGATTTGTGTAGTTTCACTTGTCCTATGTTTCAACGCACCAATTATGGTACAATTGAATAGCTTGTTAGGCAGTTTCAGAGGCTATCTATACTAGTGAATATGGAGTCAGAATGATGGCAGTTTACTCCTCTGAATTATATAAATGAGCCAGATAGATTTTTAACAATAATCTGATGGTTTTGTGATTATTTTTACTGGTGACTAGCTTTATTTTTATAAATTCTAATTCACTAACTGAATTTAAATTTCATGGTTTGAATTCAGGTCTCTCGGTTGTTGGTCCAAGGTTCTGGATTACTACCTCAGATACTTAACCATGTCCACCACTGTAGCTACGTTCATCTAATGCAGACATGCCAGAGGTTAAGTGAAGTTGAATTTTTTAATTACTTCAAAGTGCAAGACTATTTACATACAAATTAATCACAGTTGACACTTGTAATCATGCATTTCCAAAGCTGCTGCACACAATGATTCTCAATCATTCATAACCATCAGTGGACTATTAATTAGGCAAGGAACATTCAACCTTCATGTCCTCTGCATGGCCTGGGAATGTTCCTCTGCTTCATTTCTGCAGGAAATAGTTATACTGAAATTAAAACCAGAACATTCTGGAAATAATCTACAGATTGGACAGCACTTGTGGAAAAAGAATCAGGATTGAGAAAGAAAATATTTTGAAATGTAGGGCAGAAGAGGGGGTAGGAAAGGAACAGAAGGGAGATTCATCATAGGACAGAGGCCAGAAAGACTAAATGACAAAGAAGATGATGGATTAAAGCAATGGAAGGTTTTAAAGACCAAAGGATCATTCTGGAGGAAATATTAATGCAGAATAATTGTCTGGAATTACCTGCCAACTGTGGAAGTAATGCTGGAAATCTGAAATAAAGATATTGGAGATACTGATAATCTGCAAGTACAGATAATCTAAGTGCAGCATGAGCTCAGAGACCACAATGTGCCTGGTGGAAGGTGAGGGGGTACTAGTAGTAGTGCAATCACTCTAGTTGAGTATGCTGTTCTAAGAGGATGTCTATTGGTGGGTCTTCAGGTGACTGTGGAGGCTGATCTGCGATCCACATGTCTGAAATGTTGGGATGGATTCCTTTAATGAAGAATGCCTGTGCGTGACTTTGCTTAACATGGGGAGGCTACAGCATGGGCATCCACCAAGCGGTTCTTGTCAGACTGGGGTCAGGATCCAGTGATGTGGAAGGCAAGGTGATTGAGGGTTCTTCACTGCTGTAGACTTCCTTTGCTTTCACTGTCGTTCTGATGCGCCATCATCTTCCACCACCTCTACCCCTGAGGTCTTGGTTGGATCGCTCTTTGTCTAGAACCTCCCTTTTGACCTTGCTGCCATGGATGACCCTACCAGGAGCTAAGTACCAAATGGCATTGTTCTCAGGATCTCAGAGACCCACAGGGCTCACCACCATAACAAAGTGACGATACTTAGGAGTGTATTTTCTTGAAGACACAAGAGCATATAGATGCTGGAATCTAAAGCTGCAAACAATCTGCTGGAGGTATTCAATAGGTAGAGCAGCATCTGTGGGGGAAAAGGAACAGTTGGTGTTTCAGGTCAAAACCCAGCTCCAGGACAACAGTTCCTTGAATTTTGTTGGAATTGTTTTGGATGCTGAAGACTTGTTGAGTGGATGAGGCATATTAAAGTGCCACATGACTGGAAGTTCAAAGTCATTATAAAGTGCAACCCAATCTGAATATTGTTTCTTCAACATGGAAGAGCTCAGAATGTAGGCATCAGTATACAATCACTGCTGCTTCAAGCTGAAGAACTTGGTATCCTCAACATTGGGAAAGGAAGAGCTTCAAGAGCAGGTGTATGAAGGAAAGAGTCTTGGCGAACAAAAGAAGAGGGTGATGTTAGTAGAATCCTGATCCTTATGTTGGATTATGGTCCAGATCTTTGCTTTTAAAGAACAAGCTTTTTGTTGTTTTCAGAAAGCTTAAGATTTCCTTTACACTTGTTTATATGTTTGTACAACCACCTGTTTGTCTGTAATCTTTCAGTAACTTGTGGCATGTTTGGTTCTCTGCTTCCGTAAATTTCTTTGCTTGCAAAATTGAAGTGTGATTCAGTCAGTACCAGCTACATCTGCTAAACACTTGACTTCTCATCTTTTTTTCCCAGTCCTGATGAAGTGTCTCGGCCTGAAACATCAGATGTTTATTAATTTCCTATAAATGCTGCCTGGCCTGCTGAGTTCCTCCAGCATTTTGTATGTATTTTACTTGCTAAACAGGTGATGCACCATCAATAACTCT
Source organism: Hypanus sabinus (assembly GCF_030144855.1). Classification (NCBI taxonomy): domain Eukaryota; kingdom Metazoa; phylum Chordata; class Chondrichthyes; order Myliobatiformes; family Dasyatidae; genus Hypanus; species Hypanus sabinus. The sequence goes on along the minus strand of NC_082726.1, from coordinate 42,677,932 downwards.
CGGAGATGTGAGGCGAGATAAAGGCTTTTATTGGCTGGAAGAAAGAACAAGCAGCAATTGACCACCACACTGCATCCTGGAGACTGAGGGCAGGGCTCAGGCTCCAATCGCCTTTATACCGGGGTCTGTGGGAGGAGCCACGGTCAGTGGGAGGAGCCACAGGAGCAGTCAGCGGGGGTGGGGGGGGGGCGTGTTGTAGTTCACCACAACAGGTTTCTTATCTAAACTGGTTTGCAGTATGAAAGGACAACGTGCTCACATTACCTTTGTGACAGTGTGTTTCTGTTATAGCTTGCTGAAGTTTGCTACAGTTACAGTTCATTTGCTACTTCTCTGCCTAGTGCAGGCTTGTCCTGTCCAACCTGTACTGTGATGAATTTGTAGTAAAGTGGCTAGTACTGCAAGATTTGCACCTCATTCTTGACTTCTGAAGAACCTCCTGGACAACATCATCTCCAGATCGAACACCTATGACCACCTTCTTTCATTGACCATTGCCCTAATTTAATTGCTGCCTTATTGGCAGCCAATGCCTGGATTCAGGACTCTGGAATCCTCTTTATTAACCTTTATACCATTTCACCTTTCTTAACTCCGTTAAAATACTATTTTAGACCTGCCTTATTTAACTGAGCCTCTGCTTCAAACCTGGCTTCAGTTTATTCCAAGGTGACCATCCTGATTCACCTTAAAGGGTGTATGGGTTGTCAGGGAGGGGTAGTACCTCTGGTGGGGGAACATGTCGCATCCCTTTCGGGCGGTTTGTCCACCTTTGGTCCCAACCTGGCACTTAGATCTCACCTGTGGCTCCCCGTAGCTGTTTGCATGTGACAGCGGCCACACCCTGGGCAATGGCTTTGACTAGCCGGCTAAACCAGGTGAGGGTAGCCGACGGGTCTCAAACCCTCAGTGAGATAGGGAGTTGTCTATCCCAGCATGTGAAAACAGATTCCAGCGGATTGAGCAGACGAGACCAATGGAAGGTCCAACGGTCAAGAAGGCTGTCTCTGCAGGCGTCGTGGACCATGCAGAGCCCGACAAGGCACAGAAGATGTCCTGGTCATCCACTGCGCCCAGTCCCATCTCCAGCCGTCTCAACTCTTGTCTTGCCACTGGATCCAGATGGGAATTGGGAAGAGAGAGAGAGGCTGACGCCGCACAACTCTCTCTCACTTAAATCCAAATCAAGTGCTAGCCTCATCATCACCACCCTCTAACCTTTGAAGTCCTGTGGCGATGGGCGAGCAACGAAGCAGCAGGTGTGGAAACACTGGGGGTTGTAGTCACGGACCTGCACACAGGTGGCTCAGGTCTAATGGTGGTTTCTCGCTGACTGAAGCAGCACTGAAACTCGGCGTCTACCTGGGCGACTGAGCAGCCCTCTTTAGGAACGCACTGCTCACCTCCGTAGTATGAGGGAGGGGCTAGGAAAGGTGCCCTAAACATTGCCTGCTTCATTACATCCTGGCCAGTTTACCGCGGCTGGTGGGGATCCCATCGCAGCAGTCGAACAAACACAACAGAACGCAAGGTGACACCGCTCACTATTGGCACTTGGAATGTGCACACGCTATTGGACAACCCTACAGCAAGCAGACCAGAGAGGAGAACAGCCTTAGTTGCGAGAAGGCTTGTAAGATACAACATTGACACCTTGTTTGGAAACTTGCCAGTCTCCCCAAGGGTGTGAACGACCAGCTCATGACGCTACAGCTTCTGCTACAGAACAGAAGTCAAGCGACCCTGATTAGCGCCTATGCCCCCACAATGATCAACTTGGAGGAGATGAAAGACAGGTTCTATGAAGAACTAGACACCCTACTATCAGCAGTGAGCAGTACCGACAAGCTGATCTTGCTCGGCGACTTCAGTGCAAGAGTAAGGTGTGACTCTGCAGCCTGGCAGGGAGTCGTTGGGAGTCATGGAGTGGGCAAATGTAAAAGTAACGGCCTACTCTTACTGAAGACCTGTGAAACACATGACCTCCTCATCACCAACACAACTTTCAGCCTGTCTACCCGTAACAAGACCTCCTGGATACACCCCCGCTCTAAGCATTGGCATCTTATCGACTATGTCATTGTCAGGAGAAAAGACAGGCAGGATGTCAGAGTGACCCAAGGCCATGTGTGGTGCTGACTGCTGGACAGCTCACAGGCTCATTGTCTCCAAAATGAAGCTCCGCATCAGACTCAAGAGCGACCACAAGGAAACAAGGCTACGAAAAGAATCAGCGTGGCCAGGCTGAAGAACCCCAGCATAGCTTCAGCACTGGCTGAAGATTTAGAAACCAAGTTTGCTGACCTACACCTTGCAGGCAGCGCTGTGGACGACTGGGAATGATTCAGGGATGCTGTCCATTCATCTGCATTGAAGATGCTGGGGCTCTCTACCCACAAGCAGCGTGACTGGTTCAATGCGAATGAAGAAATACAGGGTCTACTTGCTGAAAAGCACCGCCTTCATCGTGCCCATCAGAACGACCCATCATCAGCTGCCAAGAAAAACGCCTTTACCAGTGCTCACAGGACAGTTCAGAAAAAACTGCGTAAAATGTAAGATGCCTGGCTGAGTGCCAAGGCAGATGAAATACAGGGATACGCTGACAGAAATGACTTGAAATGTTTTCCCCTCCTGAGTACAGATGGTACAACTCTCATTACAGAGAAGGCTCAGATCCTGCTGAGATGGGCTGAACACTTTGAAGCCGTCCTCAACTGACCGTCATCTATTAACAATGAGGTGATAGACAGGATTCCCTAGGTCAACATCAACAACGCCATGGATGACCCACCAGTTGTAGCTGAAGTCATGAAAGCTGTCAGCCAGCTATCCAGTGGCAAAGCCCCTGAGGCAGATGCCATGCCTACAGAGATCTACAAAGCTGGTGGTCCTGTATTTATAGAGAAGCTCACCGAGTTGTTCCAGTCTTTTTGGAAGCAAGGATCCATTCCTCAGGATCTTAAGGATTCATCCATCGTATACCTCAACAAGAGGAAGGGCAATCAACAAGTATGTAACAACCACCGAGGAATCTCATTGCTCTCCATCGCAGGAGAAACTCTTGCAAGAGTCCTGCTAAATTGTCTGGTCACTCATCTGGAGCTGGGCGTGCTGCCAGAGTCACAGTGTGGCTTTCGCAAAGGTCGTGGGACTATTGACATGATTTTTGCCACGTGTCAACTTCAGGAGGAATGTCAGGAGCAGAATCGCAAACTCTACACAACTTCTGTTGACCTCACAAAAGCCTTCGACACTGTCTGCCGACTAGTCCTGTGGAAGGATCATGTCAAAGTTTGGCTGCCCCACCAAATCCATTCAGATGGTACGTCAGTTCCATGATGGCCAGAGTGCTGGACAGCGGAGAATCCTCTAAGGCGTTCCAGTCACCAATGGTGTCAAACTGGGCTGTGTGCTTGCACCCACACTGTTCAGCATGATGTTTACTGCCATGCTGAATGATGCCTTCCAGGACAGTGATGCTGGAATCAGCCTCATGTACAGAGTGGATGGGAAGCTCTTCAACCTGAGGAGACTTCAAGCTATTACCAAAGTGACGGAGACTGTTCTGAGAGACTCCCTCTTTGCCGATGACTGCGCCCTGCATGCTGGCTCGGAGCCAGAGATGCAAGTCAATATGGACAAACTCTCCATGCTTTGTGACAACTTTGGACTCATCATCAACATCAAAATGACCGAAGTCATGCTCCAGCCTGCTCCTCATGCACCATACACAGAACTCAAAATCATAATCACAGGACAGAATCTACAAGCAGCACCCTCTCCCGAGTAGTGACTATTGATACGGAAGTTAACTGTAGAATAGCAAAGGCAAGTTCTGCTTTCAGTAGACTGTGCTCCACTGTATGGGAACGGAGAGGAAACCGAAGGTCTACAGAGCCGTGGTACTCACTACCCTCCTGTATGCCTGTGAAATGTGGACTGTGTATCGAAGGCATGCAAGACAGCTCAACCATTTCCACATGACTTGTCTTCGCAGAATACTAGGCATCAGATGGTAAGACAAAGTACCAGACACTGAAGTTCTCTCTAGAGCAAGTCTACCAACAGTCCACACACTGCTGATGAGAGCACAGACCCGGTGGGCAGGTCACGTCTTCTGCATGCCAGACCAGCGCATACCCAAGCAGCTCCTCTTTGGGGAACACTCTGCTGGAAGATGCCCGCATGGAGGGCAGATGAAACGTTACAAAGACGCACTAAAGGCCTCCCTGAAGTTGCTTGACATAGACACGACCTCCTGGGAAACGCTGGCACAAAACTGCCCTACCTGGCGCGGCCTCATCCACAAGGGATGTCAAGCTTACGAAGCGAGGCACACTGCTGAAGAACAACATAAGCACGAGCTGCGCAACAATGGCAGTGTCTACACATGTCTGCCCAACATGTGCCAGGGCATTCTGTGCCTGAGTTGGACTGACCAGTCATCTTTGGACACACTGCATCCAGTCTCAAAGTGACTAATGGTGTCGAGGTCTTCATTGACGATGATGATGGACGAACAAATTTGTTATCAAAGTATGTACTGTATATGTCCATCATATGCTGCATTGAGAGTCATTTTCTTGCAGGCATTCACCAAGTATAAAGAAGCACAATAAAACCAATGAGAAACTATACACAAAGTCTGACAGCAACCTATGTGCAAAAGAAGATAAACTGTGCAATTAAAAAGTAATAAATAAATAATACTGAGGAAATAAGTTGTAGGGTCCTTGAAAGTGATTCGGAAGGTTGTGGAATCCACTGAGAATTCAGGTGAGTGAAGTTATTCATACTGGTTCAGGAGCCTGATGCTTGAATGGTACTTACTGTTCCTAAACCTGGTGGTGTGAGGTTTATTTCCAGAAGGCATTCGATAAGGTGCCATATAAAAGACTTATCCATAAGATAAGGTTGCATAGAATTGGGGGTGATGTATTAGCATGGATAGAGCATTGGATAACTAATAGAAAGCAAAGAGTTGGGATACATGGGTGTTACTTCGGCTGGCAATCAGTGGTGAGTGGTGTGCCGCAGGGGTCGGTTCTGGGCCCGCAGTTGTTCATGATATACATTAATGATCTGGAAGAGGAGAGCACGTGTAGTGTATCTAAATTTGCTGAGAGGAAAAGCAAATTGTGCAGAATTGTGCAGAAGATACAGAGAGCCTACAGAGAGATATAGATAGGTTACGTGAGTGGACAAGGGTCTGGCAGATGGAATACAATGTTGATAAATGTGAGGTCATCCATTTTGGAAGGAAAAATGAAAGAGCAGTTTATTATTTAAATGGTAAAAAATTGCAGAATGCTGCTACGCAAAGGGACTTGAGAGTGCTTGTGCATGTAGGTGCACCAGGTTATCAAGAAGATAAATGGGATGTTGGCCTTCATTGTTAGAGGGATTGAATGTAAGAGCGGGGAGGTTATGCTGTAACTATACAGGGTACTGGTGAGACCACACGTGCAGTACTGGGTGCAGTTCTGGTCTCCTTACTTGAAGAAGGATATACTGGCTTTGGAGGCAGTGAAGAGGAAGTTCACCAGGTTGATTCCAGAGATGAGCGGGTTAGACTATGAGGAGCGATTGAGTCACCTGGGACTGTACTCACTGGAATTCAGAAGAATGAGAGGATATCTCATAGAAACATATAAAATTATGAAAGGGATAGATAAGATAGAGGCAGGAAAGTTGTTTCCACTGATAGATGAGACTAGAACTAGGGGACATAGCCTCAAGATTCAGGGGAGTAGATTTAAGATGGAGATGAGGAGAAACTCCTTTTCCAGAGGGTGGTGAATCTATAAAATTCTCTGCCCTATGAAGCAGTGGAGGCTACTTTAGTATGTATATTTAAGACAAGTTTGGATAGATTTTTGCATAGTAGGGGAATTAAGGGTTATAGGAAAAGACTGGTAGGTGGAGATGAAGTCCATGGCCAAATCAGCCATGATTTTATTGAATGGCGGAGCAGGCTCGATGGGCCAGATGGCCTACCCCTGCTCCAATTTCTTTCTTAGGTTCTAGGCTCCTGTGTCTCCTCCCCAATGGCAGCAGCAAAAATAGATCATGGCCTGGATGGTGGGAGTCAGTGATGCTGCTCCCTTATAGATGTAGTCAGTGGTGGGGAAGCGTTTTGCCTGTGATGGACTGGATTGTGTCCACCACTTTTTGTCGGCTTTTCCATTCTTGGATGTTGATGTTTCCACACTAGGCCTTGAGGTGCTTTCTGATGCTAAACGAGGTTTGTTGATACTGCCACTTTACTCATGAAAACTGCTGAGTTTGCCAAGATTCTTCTATCTTTACTCACAGCCAATGTTAGATACGAAAGTGCTCCTACTCATAATTATCTTCAACCATTCCTATTTCTGCAAATTCGATGGATACAGTAGACAAGAAATTCAAAGCACTCAACAAGTTGTTACAATTCAGTAAGGATGACCTCAAACTGTTTTATTTCATTGTGACCCTCCGTGTTCTATGTTTGATCATATTAAAGCTGACACTGACTTGGAGCTGAGGCTGGTTTCAAGTCTTTGAGAACTTCCATGCAACATTCTGAGGATTACTTACAAACTGTTAATGTAAGCAGATTCCTGTTTTTCCTTCAGAAGTGTAGGAACTAGAGCAAAATTATGCTAAGGGAGAAAAATACATCTTTTAAATGGGACTTAAATGCCTTGTTAGGCAAGAGGTCCTAACTTTGAGATAGGAGAGGTCCTACTTTGGAGCATAACTTTAACAATCTCCGTCATGGACAATCCCCAGACCAAAAAGAGGAGTATTGAGCATAGGGCTCACAAGCTTATCCTGTGAAAACCTCGAGCTACAGAAATGCCAACTTAAATTCCAAAAACCTAATCCCTGGGAGAGGAAGGATTCTTAAAGATGGATCACACCTGAGGAGAACTTGAAAAACTGGCCCAGACAGTGGAGTCTGGTGATGTCTGTTGGTGACCTTAGACCCAGTAGGGGTGATGGTACCTAATAAAGAGTCCATTGTGTGTAGAATTGCATCAAAGAAAAGGAGAAATGATATTGGCAAGCAGAAAAGTAAGTCTGAGGAATGGAAAGATTTTAGATTTCTTTAAAAATTGACGACATAAAATGGTAAGGAAAGCAGAAGGGTAAGTAGAATAAAGCAGACTATAACATTTTTATAGATATGGAAAAGGGAAAAGATTGGCTAAAGTTATTGTGGGCAGGTACTTCACAGACTGAGGCAAGAGAAATTATGCTGAATAAAGGCAAGGAAATTAAATTTGTGAACATCTTCATGGCAGATCTAAGGAAATCTCTTAAAACAGTGGAGTAAATGTAGCGAGTGCTGAAAGAAATTTGCTTTAATTAAAAAGTTATTGATTATTAATGAGACTAAAGCCCATAAATCTCCAGAATCTTTTGACTTGTCTCCCAAAGTTTAAAAGAAGCAACTGTGAAGATAATGGATGTCTGCTTGTCATCTTCCAGAATTCTATTGAACGTTTTGTTTAAAATTGATGGTTGCAGACACAAACCACTATTTAAAAAGGCAGGAGCTGAGAAGGCAGGAAAATAGACTATTGACCTGATATCAGTAGTAGAGAGAAATAGTGGAACACACTATATTACTAAGGAAGTGGTGGCAGAATCCTCAGAAAAATTATAGAATGATATAAAACAGTCATTGAATGAAAGATTGTGATTGAAAAATCTGATGAACTTCTGATATAACAAGCAGAGTAGATAGGAGAGAACTAGTGGATATGGTGTATTTGGAATTTTGAAGGCCTTCAAAAATGTGGTACGTAGGAGGATTTTGGACACTATTGTTACCAGCAATTTGTAGATGAATATGTAGAAGTGATCTAATGAATTGCCAGATGTTAGAGACAATCTGCAAGTGATAAACACAAGAGATTCTGCAGCCAATGGAAATCCAGAGCAGCTAGGGGAACTCCACAGGTCAGACAGCATCAAGGGAGAGGAATAAACAGTCAGAAAAATCCTGACAAGAGGTCTCGGCCGGAAACATTGACGATTTATTCATTTATCCATAGATGTACAAGTAATCCTTTCTCCTGGCAGGAAAACTGTTTTGAGCATCTGCAAAACCTGCAGCTCTTTAAGTATGGTAGCACAATTTGCAGAGAAAGTTAGATAAAGTCTCTGTTTAATGTCACATTAAATTCTATTACCTTCAGTAGTTCAACACCTCATCAGTACTGCAGTAGAGTCACCACCTTTATTACCTATGATCTATTACTTAGCATTCCATATTATGACATTACTTGGTAGTTATTGTCATATTTAACAGCAATCTATTTTTGAATTACAATTTTTATATTACAACAATGGCAGTTGGAGGTATTCCCAGTGCTCATCCTCATTCTGAAACTGTGATCAGAGTCTTTCTGAACCCATTTATAATGTGCTTTCATTTAGTGATAAAACTGCTTATTCAGCAGGTTGCCACCTGTGCCTGCTGCCTGGGGATCTTCCGTCGCTGCTTTGTGAAGACAGAGTGAGGGTAGACGCAGGAGCCCCCTCACACCACAGAGGGGCTATGGACTGCTGAGTGATTACCAAAACCCAGGTCCAAGTACTGAATTACGGACATCCTTCAACACCTTGAGTAGAATTGCTTTCAGCTCTAAGCTTGTGCATCCAAAGAATCTGCTGTGACCTGGAAGCACAGTAACGTAGTGGCACTAATTATCCCAAAATTCTATCCATAAAATCAGAAAGTACATGTTCAACTCCGATCACAGCTGTTCAAGTTCTGTTTTACAAAAATATGGAAATAAGCAAAACAGTGAAGATTACCTTAAAGCTGCCAGATTATGATGCGATCTTAACTTCTCTGGGCGGTTAGAATTTTATTTTCAGTCGTATTCCAATCCTAAAAATGAATAATAAGCAGTTTATTTTGGCAGCTGAAGTCAATGCTTCATGCAACACAGCCTTGTTCCTGAACCAACCGGCAAAACCTTAGTGGCCACTAAAGTTCAGCAAAGCTATAACCACTCTGATCACTTTGCACTAAATTTGACATTTTTTGTTCTAGTTGTATTTTTTTTTCCTGTAAAAATATTGTATAATGTACGAGTTCTGGGCTGGACACCCTGCTCATTTAAGGAATATGAAGCATCTTCCATAACCTTTTCTTATCAGGTGTAGTGATCGCCACAAGACCACTGTTTGGCTTGCAATACAGGAGGTCACTTGCATTTGGCATCTCCTACGCTACTGTGCCCTTAGCAATGCTTTCACACGGCCTCCCTGTTCTTGCTGAGGTTGCTATGTCATGGTGCGACCGAGTGTCCAGCAGTACAACTGAGCGAGCAGGCTGGACTCATCAGCCTTGTTTGGTAGCCAGCCTAGGAGAAGGACAACTTCAATTCCAAACCCAGATAGAGGGAACTTGTTAGCTTTGCCAGGCAGTCTGTCTAGGAGAAGGCAACCTACAGCCTTGCGGTCGCTGCAGTCATCACAGCTTGCTGCGCCATTATGGAACATTCCCCAGCCTAAAGAGTGGAATCAGTCCACGCGCACCAATCCTCACTATAAACCTACGCAGCTCAAGCAGGAAGAAAAGTCCTACAGGGATGGAGATATTCCATCCTGATCTTCGCAAGCGAAGAACTGGTCATCGTCATTATACTTAATTTATGTTTTTCCTCGTGAATGCTGCTTGTACGTGCTAGGTGCCTGATATGCTGCTGCAAGCAAGCTTTTCATTGCATCTGGGCATACGTATACTTATGCATATGGCTACAAACTTGACTTTGGTTTTGGCTTGCACACACACTTCAAGAGTAGGACAAAGTTCAGATGGAAAGTTGAAATAATCATTGGCAATTAATTGGGATGTCTGAGGTGTTGCATTTTGGGAAATCCAGTAGGGGAAGGGCCTATACAGAAGAAGCTAGATATAAAAGTTGAGACATTTTGTTACAAAATCTTACAAAACAATAGTTAGCAGCACACAAAATTCTGGAGGAACTCAGCAGGTCAGGCAGCATCTATGGAGGGGACTCCTTCCCTTCCCCCACCTTTTTATTCTGGCCTCTTATCCCTTTATTTCCAGTCCTGATGAAATGTTAAGCCGTCCACAGATGCTGCCTGACCCGTTGAGTTCCTCCAGCATTTTGTGTGTGTTGTTCTGGATTTCCAGCATCTGCAGAATTTCTTGCGTTGAAAACAATAGTAAGAATGCACGGGAATTATTGTATGCAGTTCTGGTTGACACACTATGGGGTGGATGTGACTGTGATGAAGGAAGTGCTAAGGACATTCATCAGGATACTGCCTGGATTGGAAGATTTCAGATATGGAGATAGACTGGATTGGCTGGACTTGATTTCCCTCAAATGAAAGAGGCTGATAGGTGATCTGAAAGAGGTATATAAAAATATTAGAGGCATGGGTAAATGGTCAGAAACATTTCCCCATGGTAGGGGTATCAAAAACAAGACAGCATAAGGTGAAAGTGAGAGGATTGAGTTTTATAGCACATCTGAAGGGTAGGTTTACTTAAGCAGAGAATGGTTGACATCTGGAATGTACTGTCAGAGGTGGAATCAAGATGGCATTTAGACTGGCACTTGAATTGGCAAGGTACAGAAGATGTAGACTTAATGCAGGCAAATGGAATGGTAAGGATGGGAAATAGGCTGGTGATTGGTTGAGGGATCTTTTTCAGATGCAGATTCAGATTTATTTATCACATGTACATCAAATCATACAGTGAAATGTGATGTTTGAGTTAACGACCAACACAACCTAAGGGTGTGCTTGGGAGAGCCTGCAAGTGTCGTCACACCTTTCAGCACCAATGCTGTATGCTTTGCTGTATGCTGTAGAATTCTATGTGTAGACTAAATATAGTATAATAAGTTGGTTAATGGAGATCCATTTCTCAGGAAAATTTTCCTTGATAACCACTATTTAGAATGCTAGGATGGACTTCTCAATGCTCCTCATTTGGAGAGCAGTAACACCCCCTCTGATTAAGTCGCAATTCTGAGATCCTAGTCTTGCCCCTGTCTGAAATCCTGTCTGGTTAGGAAGCCAGAACTGTCAGTTTCCACTTTGTAAAGTGCTGCAAATTGTACGGTGAAATATAATCATAATCTTAAAAGTTAATTAACTGTAAATCTACATTATGATTAGCTTTATTTAATCATCTGGAAATAATATCTGCTAAACTGTATCAATAATTATCCAGAGGCTTGCAGGGAATATGAAAAGAGGATGGAATCTAAATATATAGAACATTCTTAGCATATGTATGCATATTAATGAGATTATTTGCATAATAATCTGTGCTAATTATCTACATGCTAACATTGATGTGTTAGAGTTGAGGAAGATGAAGACAATTGCCCTTTTTCCCAACTATTATTCCCATATTCTGATCTCCAGTGAGGATTCTGATCTGCATAGTATGGCATTGTTGCCTAATGAAATGAAGAAATGATTTGGAATTGTTCTTGGGAATGGTGTCATTGATGAGGGTAATATATTCAGCTGATTAGCTGGTACATTGATACGTGTCTATTTTTAAATCAGCAGTTCAAAAATTTGCATGCTGATTAAAATGATTCATCATAAACCCTGGAACATAACATCTGATAGAACAGCTTTCTACATTCATTTATGATGGAGGGAGCAGTGTATCTAAACAACCTATCTCACTGTATCCACATCCTCACATTCAACCCTCACTGCTAAGTAATATAAAACAGGGAGCTGAGAGAATTACTTGCAGAGTTTAGCTCATTTGGGCTTCCTGTTTGTCGATTCAAAGTTCAAATCTTAAGATCAAAGTACTTATATGTCACCATATACAACCCTGAGATTCATTTTCTTGTGGGCATACTCAACAAATCTAACTCCACTAATTATAACAAGATCAATGAAAGACCACCCAGCAAGGCATTCAACTGGAGTGCATAAGACAACAAAAGGTGCAAATGCAAATATAAATAAATAGCAATACTGAGAACAAGAAATGAAAAATCCTTGACAGTGAGTTCATTGGTTGTGCGAACATTTCAATGATGTGGCAAATGTAGTTACCACCTTTTGTTCAAGAACCTTATGGTGTGGGGTGGCAATTGTTCTTGGTTGTGCAAGTCCTGAGGCTTTTGTACCTTTTACCTGATGGCAGCAGCGAGAAGCGAGCATGACCTCTGATGTATGCAGCATAAGAAATAAAATGGACAATCTTGAAATTCAGCTACAGATTGTCAAGTATGACGTTTTGGCCCTCTCTGAAACTTGGCTAAAGAATGACTGCCATTGGGAGATGAACGTCCAAGGATATACGGTGTATTGGAAAGGTAATTTAGTAGGCAGAAGTGGTGATGTTGTCCTGTGTATAAGAAATAATATTAAATCATTAGAAAGGGATGACATAGGATCGGAAGGTGTAGACTCTCTGTGGGTTGAGTTAAGAAAGGGAAAGGTTAAAAGGACCCTAATGGCAGTTGTATACAGGCCTCCAAACAGCAGCTGGGATGTGGATTACAAATTACAGCAGGAGATAGAAAAGGGTAAATCAGAAGGGCAATGGCATGAGAATTGGGGATTTTAACATGAAAGTGGATTGAGAAAACCAGGTCAATACTGGGTCTCGAGAGAGAACTTGTAGAAAGTCGAAGAGAAAGCTTTTTAGAACAGCTTGTTGTTGATTAGGGGATCAGCTGTGCTGAAATGGGTGTTGTGCAATGATCTGGCGATGATAAGAGTGCTTAAGGTTAAGCAACCCTTAGGGAATAGTGATCACGATATGACTGAGTTCACTTTGAAATTTGAGAAGGAGAAACTAAAACCCAATGTGTCAGTATTTGAGTGGAATAAAGGAAATTATGATGGCATGAGAGGGGAACTGGTCAAAGTTGGCTGGAAAGGAACACTAGCAAGTAGGACAGCAGAGCAGCAATGGCCGGAGTTTCTGCAAAAAATGAGGGAAGTGCAAGACAGATATATTCCAAATAAGAAGAAATTTTTGAATGGAAGAAGGGCACTACCGTGGCTGACAAGTGAAGTCAGAGACAAAGTAAAAGCAAAAGAGAGGGTGTACAAGGAAGCCAAAGCTAGTGGGAAGATAAAGGATTCAAAAGCTTTTACAAAATTGGAGAAGAAAACTAAGAGGGTCATTAGGAATGAAGAGATGAATTATGAAAGGAAGCTGGCGACTAATATCAAAGGAGATACTAAAGCTTTTTTAGGTATATAAAGAGTAGAAGAGAGTTGAGGGTAGGTATAGGACCAATAGAAAATGACGCTGGAGATATTGTAATAAGAGACACAGAGATGACAGAGGAACTGAATGCGTATTTTGCATCAGTCTTCACAGTAGAAGACATCTGCAGTATACCGGAGATTCAAGTGCGTCAAGGAAGTGAAGTACGTGCAGTGAAATTACGACCGAAAAGGTGCTCAGGAAGCTTAATGGTCTGAGGGTGGATAAATCTCCTGGACCTGATGGAATGCACCCTCAGATTCTGAAGGAAGTAGCTCGAAAGATTGCGGAGGCATTAACAGTGATCTTCCAAGAATCGATAGATTCTGGCATAGTACCAGATGACTGGAGAATTGCAAATGTTACTCCACTATCTACGAAGGGTGGGAGGCAGCAGAAAAGAAACTATAGACCTGTTAGCCTGACATCAATGGTTGGGAAGTTGTTGGAATCAATTGTTAGGGATGAGATTATGGAGTACCTGGAGGCACAGGACAAGATAGGCCAAAGCCATCATGGTTTCCTGAAAGGAAAATCCTGCCTGACAAACCTACTGCAATATTTTGAGGAAATTACAAGCAGGGTAGACAAAGGAGATACAGTAGATGTAGTGTAGTTGGAATTTCAGAAGGCCTTTGACAAAGTGCTCCACATGAGGCTGCTTAGCATGATAAGAGCCCATGGAATTACAGGGAAGTTACTAGCGTGGGTGGAGCATTGGATGATTGGCAGAAAACAGAAAGTGGGAATAAAGGGATCCTATTCTGGCTGGCTGCCGGTTACTAGTGGAGTTCCACTACTTTAAATTCCTAGGAATTGGGACCGCTACTTTTTACGATGTATGTCTATGATTTGGACTATGGGATTAATGGATTTGTGGCTAAATTTGTTGATGATACAAAGATAGGTGGAGGAGTGGATAGTGTTGAGGAAACAGAGAGTCTGCAGAGAGACTTAGATAGTTTAGGGGAATGGGCAAAGAAGTGGCTAATGAAATACAATGTTGGAAAGTGTATGGACATGCACTTTAATGGAAGAAATAAATGGGCAGACTATTATTTAGATCAAGTCAAGTCAAATCACTTTTTATTGTCATTTTGACCATAAAATGCTGATACAGTACACAGTAACAACAAGACAACGTTTTTCAGGACCATGGTGCAACATGAAACAATACAAAAACTACACTGAACTACAGAAAACAACACAAAAACTACACTAAACTACAGACCTACCCAGGACTGCATAAAGTGCAGGCATTACAATAAATAATAAACAAGACAATAGGCACAGTAGAGGGCAGTAAGTTGGTGTCAGTCCAGTCTCTGAGTATTGAGAAGTCTGATAGCTTGGGGGAAGAAACTGTTACATAGTCTGGTCGTGAGAGCCAGAATGCTTCGGAGCCTTTTCCCAGATGGCAGGAGGGAGAAGAGTTTGTATGAGGGGTGCGTGGGGTCCTTCATAATGCTGTTTGCTTTGTGATTGCAGTGTGTGGTGTAAATGTCTGTAATGGCGGGAAGAGAGACCCCAATGATCTTCTCAGCTGTACTCACTATACACTGCAGGGTCTTGCGATTCAAAATGCAGAGATGCAAAGGGTCTTGGGAGTCCTTGTGCAGGATACCCTGAAGGTTAACCTCCAGCTCGAGTCAGTGGTGAAAAAGGCAAATGCAATGTTGGCATTCATTTCTGGAGATACAGAATATAAGAGCAGGGATGTGATGTTAAGGCTCTATAAGACACTTGTGAGACCATACTTGGAGTTTTGTGTGCAGTTTTGGGCTCCTTATTTTAGAAAGGATATACTGACACTGGAGAGGATTCAGAGAAATTTCATGAGAATGATTCCAGGAATGAAAGGGTTACCATATGAGGAATGTCTGGCAGCTCTTGGGCTGTATTCCCTGGAGTTCAGGAGAATGAGGGGGGATTTTGTGGAAATACTTTGAATATTAAAAGACCTGAACAGATTAGATATGACAAAGTTATTTCCATGGTAGGGGAGTCTAGGACAAGAGGACACGACATCAGGATTGAAGGACATACATTTAGAACAGAAATGTGCAGAAATTACTTTAGTTAGAGGGTGGTAAATCTGTAGAATTTGCTGCCATGAGTGGCTGTGGAGACCAAGTCACTGGATGTATTTAAAGGAGAGATAGATAGGTTCTTGATTAGCCAGTGCATCAAAGGGTGTGGGGAGAAAGCAGGGGAGCCCATGATTGAATGGCAGAGCAGACACGATGGGCTGAATGGCCTACTTCTGCTCCTATATCCAATGGTCTTATGATGGACACTGCCCTTCTACAACAGCACTTCACTGAGACATGCTCAGTGCTTGGAAGTGCTTTATCCATGACGTACTGTACTGAATTCACTGCTTTTGTATATGAGCTTTTGTGTTTCCATACTAGTCTGTGATACAGCTAGTTAGTATACTCTCCACTACAGGTGTTTGGCGAAGCTTTAGATATCATGCTGTATCTCCACAAACTATGCTATGCTTTCTTCACAATTCCACTTACGTGCTGGGCAGAGGGCAACTCCTCTGAAAAAGTAATGACTCAGAATATAAAGATGTTAACCCTCTCCACCTCTGATGCTCTGATGAGGACTGGCTCATGGACCTCTGGTTTCCCTCTCAAAATGACTACAAACAGTTCCTTGCTCTTACTGACATAGAGGGGTTGTTATTATGACATCACACAGCCAGATTTTCAATCTCCCTGCTATATGCTGATTCATCACCTCCTTTGATTTGCCCGCAGCCGTGGTGTCGTCAGCATACTTGAACGTGGCATTGTAGCTGTGCTTAGCTGCACAGTCAGAATTGTAAAACGAGTAGAGCAGTGGGCTAAGTGCACAGCCTGTGGTGCACCTGTGCTGTTGGAGTTTGTGAAGGAGATGTTGTTGCCAATCTGAACCGACTAGAGTCTACAAATGATAAAATTCATGACCCAATTGCACAAGGAGGTATTGAGGCCAAGGTCTTGGAGTCTATTGATCAGTTTTGAGGGGATGATGGTATTGAATGCTGAGCTGTAGTCAATAAAAAGCATCCTAATGTACGCACCTTTGTTGTCCAGATGTTTCAGGACTGAGTGAAGAGCCAATGAGATGGCATCTGCTGTGGACCTTTTGCTCTGGGAGGCAGATTGGAGTGGATCCAAGTCGCTTCACAGGCAGGAGCAACTGTGTTTCATTACCAACTTCTCAAAACACTGTCACTGTGGATGTAAGTGCAACTGGGAGACAACCATTGAGGCAGGTCTCCATGCTTTTCTTGGGCACCAGTAAAATTGAAGCCAGCTTGAACCAGTCAATGAAGGTGAATGAGCAAGTGCAACAGGCAGTGAAGAGGGCAAATGGAATGTTGGCCTTTGTTACAAGGGGAATTGAATACAAGAGCAAGGATGTTCTTTTGCATTTGTACAGGGCCCTGGTGAGACCACACCTGGAATATTGTGTACAGTTTTGGTCTCCAGGTTTAAGGAAGGACATTCTGGCAATTGAGGAAGTGCAGCGTAGATTCACTAGGTTGATTCCTGGGATGGCAGGGCTGTCTTACGCAGAGAGATTGGAGAGATTGGGCTTGTACATGCTGGAATTGAGGAGATTGAGAGGGGATCTGATTGAAACGTTTAAGATAATTAAAGGATTTGATAGGATTGAGGCAGGAAATATGTTCCAGATGTTGGGAGAGTCCAGTACCAGAGGGCATGGATTGAGAATAAGAGGTCAGTTATTTAAAACAGAGTTGAGGAAGAGCTTCTTCTCCCAGAGAGTTGTGGAGGTGTGGAATGCACTGCCTCGGAAGACGGTGGAGGCCAATTCTCTGGATGCTTTCAAGAAGGAGCTGGATAGATATCTGATGGATAGGGGAATCAAGGGATATGGGGACAAGGCAGGGACTGGGTATTGATAGTGAATGATCAGCCATGATCTCAGAATGGCGGTGCAGACTCGAGGGGCCGAATGGTCTACTTATGCACCTATTGTCTATTGTCTATTGTCTATCATGGTCGCAACTTTCGACGGGTATAGTGTCCTGTGAGGAGCGTGGCTCATTCTGATTCTCGAAAGTCACTTCCATTGTGATTGCTTAATTTAGAAATTGCAGCAGCCTTTCCCATTGGTTAGCTGCTTGGTGTCCAGTTTCAAATATTCTGAGTATATAGAGAGCACATGCGGAGGTTCTGTCTCTCTTCCTTTGTTTAAGGCAAGCGGTGCACTTGACCACTGGGGAGATACACTCTGCGTGCACTTTCAGCTAAGTATATTTGTTGAATATTTAGCTTTGTAGTTGTTGCAGCTTGGGGAACATGAATGTTTGATCGAATTTTTTCTGTTTGTAAATAAATGATTAATATACTTATTCGCAGTCCGTGTCTCACTTACCAGACCCATGAAATAGATTCAATGTTGCGGGTATCCTCTTTGATATTATTGGCTAGCTCAGTGAAGCAAGTTACATGAATTGAACTTGATCAGTTAGGGACATGGGCAAATACATTTCAACTTAGATAAATGTGAAGTGATGCATTTTGGACAGTCAAAACACATTATGACTTAAACAGTGAATGGCAGGTAGTGATAACTGTTGTGGAACAGAGGGATCTGGGAGTAAGAGTGCACAGTTCACTGTGCAAGTAGACAAGGTGATGAAGAGGTATGATACCTCCATATTGGAGATGTATCATTGAGTTAATGGAGCACCGTCATTGACCTTGGAATAGCTTACATGTCTATTCTGAGGGAGATGTACTACTATCTAGATAAGCAATACCGCAGGAATGATTTATATTTGAAGAAGCAATATTACACAGCTTTGAGCAGTCAGCTATGAGTGAATGCCACATAGTCTGAGGGACCATGTTGAGGGAGAACTATGGACCAAAGGGAAGATATAAGAGGCATGTAGCAGCAGAACTGAAGGAGCCTTTTCTATCAGTACTATCAAAAGGGCAGGACTGCAATGTCTAAGTGATGATGTTTGGACACTGGAGATCTAACTGTGCATCAAAATTTCACTATCAAATAAGATCTAAAATGAGCCAGAAGATAGAAACTCCTGAAAACGCTTACCACCAGGCTCAAGGACTGCTTCTGTCTCATTGTTACAAGAATGTGATTGGCCCCCTGGTTTGATGGACTCTTGACCTCAAAATCTACTTTGTTCTGGCCTTGAACTTTATTATCTATTTGTACTGCAATTTCACAGTAACAGTAACACTTTATTCTGCTTTTTATTGTTCTTTTCCCTTTGTTCTACTTCAATGCACTGGCATTATGAAATGATCTGTATAGATGGTATGCAAAACTCTGTTTTTCACTGTCCCTCAGTATGTGTGACAATAATAATAACCCAATTAATTAAAACAAAGATTTGTTTTTAAATTCTCAGTTGGATGCAAATGCTCCTCAGACACCATTTGACAAAGTGTAGGGAAGCGTCCTTTCTATCCTGGCTATTTATCATTCAACAATTATCCGTTAATGTATCCCACACCTGTTTGCGAATGCTTGCTGGGCTGATTTCTCAGAACTACAATCATTGCAGTTCACAGTAACTTGATGTTCCAGAGATCTCCGAGAGTTTCTGAGAGTTATGACGAGGGCTGTGTTAAAATGTAATTCAATAAATGCAAAGTTTTGTTTTTGATTCATGTGATTTACCGGAGTTCTGAAGTTCATGCCAACTTAATTGAATGAACAATTAAAAACACCTCAACAAGCAGTGATTTTCTTTCCCCTAAGGCATAGTTAAAGCTGTAGATGTTAATCTTTAGCAAAGGAACAAATGGGGTTTGTGATCTGCTCATTTACCTCTCACTGTGTGGCCAGTGTGTGGTCTTAAAGAGGGAGTCCTAGCATACCAACTGAAAGCCATTCTCTGTAATTTTCATTCTGTCTCTCAGCCTGGAAAGGGTCCTGACTGTATGAAAAACATCATGTGCGGTCTCAGTATCCAAGAAGGGCCAACCATAAGTCTTGAATGACTACTGTCCAGTGGTCCTGACCTCATACATCATGAAGACCCTAGAGAGGCTGGTCGTGGCTCACCTCCCAATTCTGGTCAGATCAGCCCTCGATCCCTTGCAGCTTACCTACCAGGAGCACATGGGAGTTGACGATGCTGTCAGCTACCTGCTGAATGGAGCCTACTCCCATTTGGATAAGCAGGGCAGCACTGTGAGGATCGTGCTTTTTGATTTCTCAAGGGCCTTCAGTACCATACAGCCCTCATTGCTGGCAGAAATGCTAGGGTTCAATGCAGATTGGCACTTCCATTGTATCCTGGATAATGCACTAATGCAGACCAATTTCTGTGGCTTCAAAGCTGTGTGTCAGATGCGGTTATAAGCAGCACGGGGGGCTCAAAGGGGACTGTATTGGCTCCCTTCTTGTTTACCCTGTATGCCTCGGACTTTAGACTCAACACTGAGTCTTGTCACCTGCAGAAATTCTCGATGAGAGTTTAGTTAGGTGTATAAAGAGAGGATAGGAGGATGAATACAGGGTCCTGGTGGAGGAGTTTGTAAAATGACATGAGCTGAATTCTCTGCAGCTCAACATCAGTAAGACAAAGGAGATGGTGATGGACTTTAGGAAGACTAAGCCTGCACTGCTCCCTGTTACTGTTGATGGTGAGGAAGTGGATATGGTGAGAACTTACAAGTACCTGGGGGTGCACCTAGATGACACACTTGAGTGGTGTACCAACACAGAGGTGTGTACAAGAAGGACCAGAGTCGCCTCTACTTCCTGAGGAGACTGAGGTCCTTTGGAGAATGCAGTCCTCTCCTTCACACATTCTACAAGTCTGTTGTCATCAGTAAATCTTTTATGTGGTGGTGTTGGGGCAATAGCATCAACATGGGTGATGCCAACAGGCTCAATAAATTGATAGAAAGGCTGGCTCTGTTATAGGAGTCAAACTGGACACACTGGAGGCTGTAGTAGAACAAAGGACCCTAGGAATATCCTGGCAATTCTGGACAATGTTTCTCACCCTCTGCATGCCACCTTGGCTGAACAGAGGAGCACTTTTTGTAATAGACTAAGACAACTGTGCTGCTCCAAAGAGTGCTATATGAAGTAATTCTTACCGTTTGCTATTAGGCTCTACAATGAGTCAACCTATGGCCGGGGAAGTGATGACCCTCTACTGTTTGTGGTATTTCTTATTCTTTCTACTTCTCTTCTAATATTTATATCTGGGCACTTGTAATGCACTGTAGCACTGTAATTTTCTTTGGGATCAATAAAATATCTATCTATCTGATCGTATTTTTCCCAAGATGTTATCAGACATTGTCTCTGGAGATGATGAAAAGGTGGATTTTTACTCCTGAAGAAAACTTAGAGGCAAAACCAAACCAAGTGGTGTAGATTTGGCTAAACCTCTCCTAACATCATAGTCAGAGTGCTGTGTTGGAGAAGGGACTGGCATTGGTCAGAGCTGATCTCATGCAACCATTGAAGTGTAAAATCAGTGCTGTGGCTAATACTTGTTCATTGAATGATGTGGAATGGGTTCCTGAGTAGCACCAAAAACTCTGCTAGGCTGGCACATCTTTCCTGCATGATTGGGTTCACACTCCAACACACACTGCCCTTTGGATGGCCACAACAAGGACATGATAATCGCCCACCTCTTTGTTGACTGTGCATTTGCGAAGAAGGATACAAAGTACCTTACTAAGGTTTATCCCTTGCAATAAAGAACTCTGTAATCTCTGATACCTTCCAGTGGTCATCAAGTACTACTGGAAGGTCATCAACTTGAAAAAGGTGCTCTTTGATCTGCTTAAAAATGTGTTGGCCTTCTGGTACAATAAGATGCCTATAAGCGTATAATGCTGACTGACACATTCTGAGCTGCAAAAGAACATGCTAATGGATACACTGAAGCTCAGTGCAGTCAACACAAAGGCTTTGTGGGGAAGGACTGCAGTCTAATGTCTTTTTACCATTAGGCATTGACCTGGTAAAGGTCTCTGAAACATTAGGAGTTTGCATTACCCAAAAGGGGCCACATGGGTGGCAATGGTGCTTTGTATATTCACACTTCAAATATACCATGTAGAATAGACTGATATACTATAAATATACACAGGACACACCCTGATTTTTGAATTTAATTTTCATAGGTCAAGTTTATTTTTAAAATTAAAACAAAGGTTAATGACTAAAAAGCTGAGAGAATGCAATGCAAAGTTAGAACAGGGAGGCTGGAAGAGTTGGATTACATGTTGACAAGTGGTTCATCTCCTGGTATTAATCTTTTCACCATCTCCAAGACACAAATGAGTAATGTGTTGGAAATATTATCTATTTCTCTTTCCTGTTTCTCTTCTCTTGTTGTACTATTTATTTAATTTAGTCTTTTTAATATATTTACGCTTTTTACTGTATTGTACAATAATAATATTCTTATTATTATGTATTGCAATATACTGCCTCCGCATAACAACAGATTTCACGACATATGCCAGTAATATTAAACCCAATTCTGATTCTACTTGGCTGGATGGAATTGGAATTGGTTTATTATTCTCACGTGTAACAAGATTCAGTGAAAATCTATTCTAGCATACTGTTCATATCAATCAGATCTTTACATATTGCAGTAGAACTAGATAAAGTAATAGCAATACAGAATAAAGTGTAACAGCTGCAGAAAAGTATAGTGCAGGTAAATAATAAGGTGCAAGATCATAACAAGGCAGATTGTGAGGTCAAGAGTCCATTGTATTGTACTGGGGAACTATTTAATAGTCTTACAGCAGTGAGGTAGAAACTGCCCTTGAGCCTGATGAAATGTGTTTTCAAAGCTTTGTATCTTCTACCTGATGGAAGAGGGGAGAAGTGAGTATGTCTAGAGTGGGCTGGATCTTTGATTGAGTTGGTTGCTTTCCTGAGGCAGCAAGAAGTGCAAAGGCCATGGAGGTCAGATTGGTTTTCGTGATGTGCTGAGCTGTGTCAACAACCATCTGCTGTTTCTTGTGGTCGAGTGTGGAGCAGCTGTCACACCAAACCATTTTGCTTTCAGATTGAATGCTTTCCATAGTGCATCGATAAAAATTGAACCAGTCCAACAGCATTTAAGAAGCTTAGTGCTATCCAGGCGAGTACCATTCATGCCTGACAACTATAAAATACGTTGTAGTTTCTCACCTCGGTGTCTCCTAAAGCTGCCATGATCTCTGCCATTAAGAATGTCACCGGCAACAGTTTCCCACCAAATCGCACATCATCCTGATCTGGAAATATCTAGATTACCTCATTACTCTGGAACTCCCTCTCCAATGGCATTGGTGGAATAATTTCACCAGAAGTACTGCAGTAGTCCCATATAGAATCTCACCGCCTATTATCAAAGGCAATTATGCCCTGTCACTGATGCTAGCATAAATAAACAAAGAAGAATAAAGTGCCATGTGATTTTTTTTCATTTAAGGGATGTAGACGTTTGAGATGTAATTTATTGCCTGGAATTAAGTGACCTGATGACCTGACAAGAACTGCCCACATTTGTGTGAGTCTGGAGAAAAGCAACAGACTGGGTAAGAATGACAGATTTCATTTCCTAACTAACATTAGAGAAATAGACTTCATGACAATCCTGTGTAGCTACACTTTTATCAAGCCTTTTTTTAAATTTCCTGGTTTCTTAAATTGAATTCCAACTAATAAACTGCCGGAGTGGTATTTAAACTCATCTTCCTGGTTTACACATTAGACTTCTGGGCTGCTGAATGTTTGTAATATATAAATAAGATCCGTGGCAGTCTGACCTGGTCTCTCAATGTTGCAAAGATAGAACTGATGTGTGATAATTTCACCCAAGGCTGAAGACTGAGAGTTGGAGTGAGATTCTGAAGATTATTTGTAGATATCATTGAAATATTTAGAGATATGGGATCTAGTAAGGGGTCCGACGGAGGCACGATTCCGCCTGGCACATAGTGCTTTAGGCAGATCACAGAGTGAATAGTCCATTCCTGATTAATGAGCAGCATCAAAGCTGGATTTAGGGAACCAGTCAGTCAGTGAACAGCCTGCTGAAAGTAGACAAGATAATTACAGTATTCAGCTCCACTTTGGCTTGGCATCGGAAGCAGTCGAACTAATCTTGAGTTGCTGTTTTGCCTTTCTAACAACATGAGACCTGGTACTCCCTTGCACTGAATGTACAACCATTCTCCTGCCCTGCTTACCAGATTACATAGTTGTAGATCCATACAGCGCAGAAACAAGCCACTCAGTGATTGAGCCTGCACATACTTACACCAGTCCTACACGAATCCCACTTAAATTCCACCCCCACATTATTGGTAGTTTAAGCATATCTTTGAGATGCAGGAGAGAACTAGAGCAACTTGCCATGTAGTCACATATACCAATTCAAAGTCTTGACTCAAAATGTTGACAGTTCTTTTCCCCACAGATGCTACTCGATCAGTTGAATTCCTCCAGCAAATTGTTGCTGCAGATTCCAGAGGCTGCAATCTCTTGTCTCTGAAAACTGGATGACAGAATCAAACCTTGGTCATTGGAGCCAGAAGACAGCACCTCTACTAATTATAACATTATAATTCACGTAACTCCAGAAAATGCAATGTGCTGTTGAAAATTAACTTAATCTGGAGTTGAGCAGTTTGTCAACATTTCCAGCAAAGTTCCCTTCTCCCTGCCTAGCACTTTAGTCAATGTAAAGCTCCCCTAAAATATATAAGCAGAAGTGTACCATGCAAGATTTTCATCCTCTTCAATCTGTAATTTAATTGTTTAGAAGAAGAATCAAGCTTTTCTCACTCTATATAACACACTCTAGCACTCAAGCTGTGTCTGTTGTCCTTGCCAAGCTCTCTGACCTTAAATGTAACTTCACACTTTTGTCTTGCAGGTCAGGATCTGTGCCATTCTAAGATCACAAGCTTCGGGATTGCTTTAAGCCGCGACTGATAGCCTCAGTACCTCCACTGGTTTGCTGCTCACTGTTGCCACGAGGCTGTCATCAGGTTCTCCGTTCAGGGAAGAGGCTTCACTAATTTTTCTGTCACACCTTTGCTTTCCTGTCAGCCCTCAGCTCTTGGCAGACTGAGCACAAACTGTCACCTGGTGGCTTTGTTCCTGTCCTTATGGTTATTGTATAATGTAAAATTCCAGTGAAGTCCTGCAATGGAAGTTGGGCTGTAATCATGAAGGGTTTTTGCGACATGAACAAATACATCTATCAGCCCTGGTATCCCTGGACTTATGGATTCAACCCTCCCCCCACCCCACAACCATCACTATTCATTCATTCATTCATTCAGTAGCAACACTCCCCTGCAAGACAATTAGATACACCTCTTATTACGCTTTAAGAGCCATGCCTTTAAGAGCTGGAAAGTTAACTGTAAAGTTAACTGGTGACATGTTTGTGAGCATGCACCACGTCCGTTGCTGTCCGTCATTTATTTCAATGATCTAGATGATAATATGGTAAACTGGATCAGCAAGTTTGCAGACACCACCAAGGTGGGGGGCATAGTGGATAGCAAGGAAGACTATCAAAGCTTGCAAAGGAAAAAGGAGATGACAAGTGGCAGATGGAATTTGATGCAGACAAATGTGAGGTTTTGTACTTTAGGAGACAAAACTAGGATAAGACTTACACAGGACACTGAGGAGGGATCTTGGAATACAGATCCATAATTCTTTGATAATGATAGAATTCCTTGATAGAGTCATTAAGTATTGTGCAGAAGAGTAGTGATGTTATATTGAAGTTACATAAGATGTTGGTGGAGTATTGTGAGCCGTTCTGGACACCCACATACAGAAAAGATATCTATAAGATTGGAAGACTAGAGAGAAAATTTACAAGGATGTTGTCCGGACTTGAGTATCTGATTTACAGGAAAAGATTGAATAGGTTAAGATTTTATTCCCTGGAGTATAGGAGAATGAGGGGAGATTTGAGCGGACATATATGAAACTATGAGGGGTATAGATAGGGTAAATGCAAGCTAGCTTTTTCCACTGAGGTTGGGTGAGTCTAGAACTAGAGGTCATTGGTTAAGGATGAAAAGCATTTAAGGGGAACCTGAGGAGAGAACTTCTTCACTCAGAGGGTAGCATCTATGGAATCAACGCTTTGGGCCAAGACCATTCAGCAGAACCCTTTAATTCTGCTGAAGGGTTTCGGCACGAAACATCGACTGTACTTTTTCCCATAGATGGTGCCTGGCCTGCTGAGTTCCTCCAGCATTTTGTGTGTGTTGCTCGGATTTTCAGCATCTGCAGAATCTATCTTGTTCGTCTCTCAGTGGGTGGTGAGAATGTTGAACAATCTGCCAGTGGATGTGGGTTTGATAGCAGCACTTAAGAGAAATTTGGATAAGTACATGGATGGGAGGGGTATGAAAGTCTATGCTCAAGGTGCAGGTCAATAGGATTAGGCAGAATAATGGTTTGGCATGGGTTAGATGGGTTGAAGGGCCTTATTTCTATGCTGTAGTGCTCTGTGACTCTATAAATTTTCTGAGGAGTTTTATGAGTAAGGATTATTCTGCCACACTGGTGCCCTCATTACTCTCCATGTGTCACAACTGGTAGAGCTGTTTTCCTCACAGAACCAATGACATGGGTTCAGTCCATTCATTGGTGCTATCAGTGCGAAATTTGCGTGTTCTCCCAGTAACCCTGTGGGTTTCCTCTGGGTGGCCCACTTTCCTCCCACTTCTCAAGGACCTGCAGATTGACCAGTGGTTTATTTGGCTCCAGCAAATTGTCCCCCATGTGTAGAATCTCAACAGACACGATAAGAATATGGAAGAGTATAAAGCAAATGGGATAATATACTTCAGGATTGGTGTAAATTGACGGTAGATAGTCAGCACAGGCTTGATGTGTCAAAAGGCCTGTTTGTGTGATCAGTCTCTCTGGGATTACAATGTGGAAGGTCCTGCCACCATCCAGGACGTGCCCACTTGGCTTTCCCTTTCTGGAAGTGGTAGGAGAGTGCAGTGCGAAAATAGGCCAACAGAGAGTTTGACATTCAAGACCTCACCAGAAAAGTCCATGACATTGTAAACACAGAAAATGTCTGGAAGAATAAATTGTTCCATCATTTTAAAGTTTGGAAATAAATTCAGTGCTTTGGGATTTTCGCATAGCTCACTGTGATTATTTGGAGGTTTTACATATAAAACAAGATTATGCTGTTGATCCCATGAGCTAGATCTTTCCATAAGCTGCAGATCAGTCACTTTTACTGGAGGTTCGGGAATAATAATACAAGGTGAAAGATATTTAATTTCTCACAGTCAGTATAATCCTTTGTCATCTTCACAAGCATGCCTTAGATTAAACAAATGTTGCTTGACATTTATTCAAGGCCTAAAATACATGTGTGGCTGAACATTTTGATGGTATTTACTGTTGAAGAAATGTTCATTTGCCGAGGACAGGGCTGAGTGAAGCACAGATGCACCAATACCTTCAGCAGTGAAAGAATGTGAGCCTGGTGACTTCATCTTCCAACTTCTGTTCAACAGAGCAGGTCAGTGAAGGAGAGTGTAGCATTGGTGTTAGAATGGAATTAAAACATACTTGCTTTCTGTGATTCACACTTCAACTCAATTTAGGTGTCAGAATATTTCCTGAAGAAGCTGCTGGTAAATTCTTGTGGATCAAAGCACTGGGGCTCAATAATGCAGATGCCTTTTCAAAGCAGAGCTGTCTTTTGTATTTTACTGATCAGTCATTAAGTGCCTGTGAACATCTCTAGAGGCAGTTTACAGCCCCCAACATTCCTTACCCTCATCATTATAAAGCAATCCAAGTGCTGAAAATGTACAGCAGTTCAGTCAGCACATGAAAAGGCAATTGTCAGCTGGCTGAAAACTTGAGGAGTTCAGGAGTAAGTAATTAATTGAAATCAGTACTCAACATGAAGGGAGAAACTTTTTTTTAGCCAATTGCTTTTTCGTATTGAATGGAGCCCAGCAGATTGGTCATGAACAGAAGGGACTAGTAACATACAACAGGGATTCAAAAAGCCCAGGGCAAACCTCGGACCACCTACCTCTCTCAGTGGCGCATTTCCGGAGTTGCAGAGTGAAGAGAGCGAACAATGTTCAGTGGGGCTGAAATATACAGAGAGCAAAAGGGAAACATTTTCAAGCCTCAACAGGATAGAGATGGCGTAAAAATCCAGCACGTTGCATTGTCAGCACTATGTAAATTAACCATCAATGTTCATGTAGTTTATATCATCCCCACCACAACAGTACTCAGCACACTGTGATATCAACGTCACTCTGGCATTAAAGGATTGTGATATCTACAATGTTACCTCTGTACACTGCAATAATCAACACAATGCTATTCCAGAATATTGTAATATCCCCATCACTATGTATCAACCCGTTGTAATATCTTCTTCTGTAGGGGAAAGCTTTGTAATATCCTCTCCATTATTATTTCAGCATATCTTAATGCCTCTGTCAGCTGTGTCAGCATACTTTAATTCCACACTGTAATTTTCCCCTTATGGAAGGGAACTGTAACATCACAAACACTACTGTGGATCACACTGTTACTGCGTCTGCATGCAGTAATGCCACAAGTGTTGCTTCAGTACAATATTGTCATCACAATTGTGTCAGCAAACTGTAATATCTTCACTGGTGTGTCTGCACACTGAAATATCGCCATTGCTATGTGTCAGAATGCTGTCATATCACCAGCACTGTTGTGGCAGCAGACACTAGCTACCCAATCACTGCTTGTCAGCACATAAAGCCATAAGACCACAAGACAAAGGAGAAGAATTTGACTATTTGATCTATTGAACCTGCTCGCACCATTCCATCATGGATGATTTATGATCTCACTCAACCCTATTCCTCTGTAATCTCCCCATAACCTTTGATGTCCTTATAAATCAAGAACCTATCAATCTCTGATTTAAATATACCTAATTACTTGGCTTCCATAGGCATCTGTGGCAAGGAATTTCACTGATTCACCACCCCCTGACTAAAGGAATTCCTCTTTATTTCCATTCTAAAGTGACATCCTTCTATTCTGAAGCTGTGCCCTCTGGCCCTTGAGTCCCCCACTATAAGAAATATCCTCTCCATGTCCACTCTGTCTCGGCCTTTCAATATCAATGTTTCAAAGAGATTTCTGCCTCATTCTTCTAAACTCCAACATGTACACACATCACAATGCCTATCCCTGTGTGGCAGAACGCTGTATGATCTGAAAACTGTGGTAGCATACTGTAATATCCCCAATACCATCTTCTGGTCACTTGTTATATCTCTATCCCTGCTGTAAAAACTCAGTGTATGTCAGTACCTCCAGTTGAACTCTGTCTATTTGTGTGTTTCCCCCTAGCTGTCGTTTTGTGGTTTTGTATTGCCATGTGCTCTTGTTTGTTTTCATGCCCCATGTTCTCCTGTCCCTGCTCCTGCTCTACTCCGGCCCCTGTATCTACCACTTGCCTGTTTCTCATTATTACCTGTTTTGCTGCTATTTGTGTCTCATTGTGCTCCACCTATCACCTGCCTCTCTGTTTATTGCTCAGTGTATTTCAGTTCTGTGTTTTCACCTATTTGTTGCCAGAGGGAGGGAATTGACCGGAAGTTGGAGAATTCAGTGTTCATGCTGGAGACCACCCAGATGGTACATGAGGTGTTGCTCCTCCAACCTGAGTTTGGCCTCATCATGGCAGTAGAGGAGGCCACGTATGGACATATCCGAATGGGAATGTGAAGCAGAGTTGAAGTGAGTGGCAACCGGGAGATCCTGTCTGTAATATCTTTGTCACTATTGTTTCAGTGCCATATAATATCCTTAATGTTGTGTGTCAGCACACTTTGTATCAGAACTCTGTAAAACTCTCAGCACTTAGAAGCTCTGTGTAACACCAGCACCATTCTTAAACATCAATGATAATATCAGTCCTGATGAAATGTCTACTGTTTACCCTTTTCCATAGATGCTGCCTGGCCTGCTATGTTTCTCCAGCATTTTGTGTGAGTTGATCCAAATTACTATTGTTTTTTCACATTGTTCTATCCTCCTAGATGTAGTGGATGCTTGCTGCAATCTGTGATGTCACCATCAGTGTTTTGGCTTCTCAAGGTGATCCTTCCATTACCGTGTTTCAATCGCTTTAATATCTCAGTGTGGTACCATCGCACTGTTATATCCCCACATCTGTTGTTACAGCACACTTATTTTCTCATAAATGTTGGGATGATGCAATCTATCCATCAGTGTGTTACATTGCACTGTAATATGTCCCTCAACGCTGCACAAGGCAGTATCTTTATCAGTACACCGATATCTCTCATTATGCAAACTATACTATATTCGGCAGGAATTGGGGGCATCGTGCGAAGCGTGCAGAGGATGCAAAGAGATCTCAGTGTGATTTAGACAAGTTGGCTGAGTAGAAAAATTGAACAGCAGGTGTAGTTCATTGTGGAATCTAGAGGTTATCCTCATATTCTTTCCAAAAACAGAGAGGTAGATTAGTAAGTTTGGAAAAGACACCACAAATTTGATGGGCAATGAAGAGGGTTATGTAAGATTACAACAGGCTGTAGATCAACTAGGATTCTGGCAAAGGAATGGCAGATAGTGCATTCTGAGAATTTAAGCCAGGCCAGGATGTGTATAGTGAATGGCAGTGTCCTGGAGAGTAGTGTTGTTGAACAGACAGACACATAGGATGCAAGTACATAGTTGGTTAAAGGTGCCAATGCAGTTAGTCTGGGTGGTAAAATAGCCATGGCATTCAGTTGGGATTTAATGTTACATTTCTACAAATCGTTAGTTTGACCACACTTGAAGTATGGTGCACATGATGAGAAGGTATGACTAAACTGGAAAGGGTACAGAAACAATGCTCAAGAACTGGAGGGCTTGAGTTACAAGTCGACAGTGAATAGGCTTGTCATTTTCTCTGCAGTAAGGGAGGTTGAGGGATTACCTTATAGAGATTTTTGAAATTACGAGGGCATAAATTGGGTACACAGCAGTTACTTTCCTAAGGCTGAAGAGCCAGAAACTAGAAGGAATAGGTTAAAGGTGAGAGGGGAAAGATAGAAAGGGTTTCTGAGGGAGAATTTTTTCACACATAGGATGGTGGGTATATTCAATGAGCTACCAGAGGACATGGCAGATGTAGGTACAATTGCAATGTTTCAGAGACATTTGAATAAGCACATGGAAAAGAAATATTTAAAGGGATATCGGCCAATTGCAGGCAAGTGAGATTAGATGGGCATCCTGGTAGCATTGATAAGTTGAGCCAAAGAACCTGTTTCCCTATTTCTGTGCTGTATATTCTTTGAATCTTTAGATTATTATTTAATTCCTGCAATGGAAGAACTGATAAATAGTGGGTTGGTCAAGTTTACAAAGTTTAGAAGAATGAGAGGATATCAGAATCAGGTTTATTGTCATTGGCATGTGTCATGAAATTTGTTAACTTAGCAACAACTAAGAAGCAGCTAACTAAATAAATTACAGTATACATTTATTGAATGGATTAAAAATTGTGTAAAAAGAGAAATAATATATATTAAAAAAGTGTGATAGTGTTCACGAGTTCAATGTCCATTTAGGAATCAGATGGCAGAGGGGAAGAAGCTGCTCCTGAATCGCTGAGTGTGTGCCTTCAGGCTTCTGTACCTCCTACCTGATGGAAACAGTGAGAAAAGGGCATGCCCTGGGTGCTGGGGGTTCTTAATAATGAAAGCTGCCTTTCTCGGACATCGCTCCCTGAAGATGTCCTGTGTACTTTGTAGGCTAGTGCCCAAGACGGTGCTGACTAGATTTACAACCCTCTGCAGCTTCTTTTGGTCCTGTGCAGTAGCCACCACCCCACCCCGTTCCAGACAGTGATGCAGTCTGGCAAAATGCTCTCCATGGTATGTTTTAGAGTGTTTTTGTTGACATACCAAATCTTTTCAAACTCCGAAAGAAGATTAGTCGCTGTCTTGCCTTCTTTATAGCCGCATTAATAAACATATAACCGTATAACAATTACAGCATGGAAACAGGCCATCTCGGCTCTTCTGGTCTGTGCCGAACGCTTACTCTCACCTAATCCCACTGACCCGCACTCAGCCCATAACCCTCCATTCCTTTCCTGTCCATATACCTATCCAATTTTGCTTTAAATGACAATATCAAACCTGCCTCTGCCACTTCTACTGGAAGCTTGTTCCACACAGCTACCACTCTCTGAGTAAAGAAATTCCCCCTCATGTTACCCTTAAACTTTTGCCCCCTAACTCTCAACTCATGTCCTCTTGTTTGAATCTCCCCTACTCTCGATGCCTATCCACGTCAACTCGATCTATCCCCCTCATTAATTTAAATACCTCTATCAAGTCCCCCCCAACCTTCTACGCTCCAAAGAATAAAGACCTAACATGTTCAATCTTTCCCTGTAACTTGGGTGCTGAAACCCATGTAACATCCTAGTAAATCTTTTCTGTACTCTCTCTATTTTGTTGACATCTTTCATATAATTCGGTGACCAGAACTGTACACAATACTCCAAATTCAAAATAATATGTTGGGACCAGGTTAGACCTGCAGAGATCTTGACACCCTGGAGCTTGAAAATGCTCACTCTCTCCACTTCTGATCTCACTATGATGATTGGTATGTGTTCCTTTGTTTTACCCTTCCTAAAGTCCACAATCAGCTCTTTTGTCTTACTGACATTGAGTGCCAGGTTGTTGCTGCGGCACCACTCCACTAGTTGGCATATCTCACTCCTCTACACCCTCTCATCTTCATCTAAGATTTGACCAACAATGGTTGTACCATCAGCAAATTTAAAGATGGTATTTGAGCTATGCCTAGCCACACAGTCATGTGTATATAGAGAGTAGAGCAGTCGCCTAAACACATGCTCTGAGGTGCAGAAGTGTTGATGGTCGGAGAGGAGAATATGTTATCACCAATCCACAGACATTGTGGTCTTCCGGTTAGGAAGCTGAGGGTACAATTGCAGAGGGAGGTACAGAAGCCCAGGCTCTATAACTTCTCAATCAGGATTGTGGAAATGATGGTATTAAATGAAGAGCTATAGTCCATGAACAGCATCCTGACACAAGTGTTTGTATTGTCCAGGTGGTCTAAGGCCATAGGAAAAGCAATTGAGATTGCATCTGCCGTTGAACTATTGTGGCAATAGGCAGACTGCTGTGAGTCCAGGTCCTTACTGAGGTGGAAATTCAGTCTAGTCATGACCAACCTCTCAAAGTATTTCATCACTGTAGATGTGAGTGCTACTGGGCGATTAAGGCAGCTCATATTATTGCCCTTTTGAAGCAAGTAGGAACTTCCGCCCATAGCAGTGAGAGGTTGAAAACGTCCTTGAATACTCCCACAATACTGGCACAAGTTTTCAGAGTCTTTCCAGGTACTCCATCGGGGCCTTTTGCTTTGTGAGGGTTCATCCACTTTAAACATCAGCCTCTGAGACAGAGATCACTGGGTGCAGCAAGGAACTTCACAGCTGTAATTATTCCTTTCAAGGCGGGCATAGAAGGCATTGTGTTCATCTGAAGTTGTCTCATAGAAGTTAATTTATTTCGAACAGGAGCAGATAAATGAGATACAGGGAGGAGGTTGTCAATGACAAGAGAGTCTATGAACAGTGGTCACAGCCTCAGGATATGGGGTATGCAGTTTAGAATCAAGATCAGGAGAAAGTTGTTCACCATGAACCTGTAGACTTCTCTACCCCAGAAGGCATTGTTGACTTAATAATTTGACAAGAAGGAGTTAGATGTATTTCTTGATTCCAAAAAGAATGGCCAGCATCAGCACCAGACTTGGAGGCGAGTGGTCCCAGTTTCAAATCCAGCTGGCTCCTTGCAGGCTTTCTACCCGCGCTAGGTCAAGCATTGAGCTAGCAACTCAGCCTCATAAAAAATAGATGAAATGCCAAAGAAATGGCAAGATTGCGACCTGATATGCTACAAGCCGCAGTGAGGAATAATCTAATAATTTAGAACTATAAGGTTCACTATCTACCTTGCTATAGCCATTTTCTTTATTGTCTGCCTGTGCTGCATTTTCTCTGTAACTGCTCCTATTTTCTATGCTTCTAATATTTCGGTCACTTTTTCAGGCAGTTCACAGTGAGATATCTATTGTTGGTTGTCATTACACTTTAACGTCTCCCTTATTTCTGCGGGAACATATTGTGATATTTTCATCCACATCATTTCGGCATTTTGTGTCTCCACATGTGTTGTGGCTTGCTGTAGTAAATCCACCACCATTGTTTCAGCACACTGCAATATCTCCACACCTTTGGTAATAGCACACCACATTATCCCTATCACAGCTGTGCCTGCATACAGATGACTATAACACACACCATGGCTGTCATATCTTTCTGACTGATCTTTCAGTATATGACTATGCCCATCACTGTTATGTCAGAGTTCGGTATCATCTCCATCATTGATTTTTCAGCAGGTTGTATTATTTCCATTACTATTGTTTCAGAACTCTGAAATATCCCCAAGATCTTGAGCAAGTGGTGGCAGATCTTTGATGTCTCTATTCATTTTTGCTGTATTGTGTTATCCCCTTCTGAATTGAGCAGTGCACTGTAATATCTTGATTGCAATAATACCTTTAATACGATTTCCCTCACAATGTTATATCCTTATTATTACTATGGCGAAACTCACTGCAATATCTTCTTGTGGCTCACAGTAATATCATCACTGTGTGTTACTGCACTGTTACAATCTCCAACTCTGCGCTTCAGAACGCATTGATTTTCCTATCGTTGTGTTGAGTGTGAGACCTATCCTGTCATGTGTTTCAGTGAATGAGTCAAAAAGCTGATTTAACCATTTCCAATAATACTGTTGCAACAGACAATAAAATCGCTGTTGGCAGCAGACTGCAATGTCCTTATCACTGATGTGGCAGGGGTACTGTAATATTTTCATCACTGTTGTTTCGGGATACTTCTATTAGTGTAGGTGTCAGCTTACTGTAATATCCTCATGACTGTTCATCAGCAAACTGCAATATCCCCAATCACTACAATTAATGTAGACACAAGAAACTGCAGACGCTGGAATCTGAAACAACACACAAAAGGCTAGGGGAACTCAATGGCTCAGGCAGCACTTATGAAAGGAAATGTACAGTTTGCATTTTGGGTGGAGACCCTTCATCTGGATGAAGACCGAGGGAAGACAGCCAGCATGAAAATGTGAAGGGAAAGTGTAGTGTTTAAATTAAATTCTCCTGCTTCTGGTAATGTGCTCCTTCTCTGTCTCTTTTCTCTCTGTTCATGAACTGCTTAGCTTCCATCACTCTGATTCTTAACTCACCTCTACTCACTCCATCTGCCCATCACCCGTATACTCCTCCAATTGGTTCCCTTCCTCTACTATTCCTACCCACCCTTCCCACCTCCTTTCCTTTATTCACCTTCCTTCCCTACCAAATTCTATCATCTCTAGCTCTCTGTTAATCCCACACATCAGCTCCCAGCTTCTGTCACTATTTCCTCCACAATCTGTCCCTCACAACTCCCACCATCCTCACCTGGATCCATCTGTCACTTGCCAGATCTCATTCCGCCCTTTCCATTCACCTTTCCTCTCCTCCACCTTCTGGTCCAGATGAAATCTCGACCCAAAGTGTCAGCTATTCATTAATGATTGGAGTTTCACTGTAATGCCTGTGTTACTCTGCATTGACATACTGTAATATTTTCATTGCTATAATTTACCACACTCAAGGACAGCTTCGATCCTTCTACTATAAGGCTATTGAATGGTCCACACATACTAAAAGATGGCCTCTACATTTCACTATCTACCTTGCTATAGCCTTACACCTTGTTGTATGCTGCATTTTCTCGGTAACATTAACACTTAATACTTCTATTCTCACATACAATGCTGGAGGAACTCAGCAGGCCAGGCAGTACCTACAGAAAAAAGTAAACAGTCAATGTTTTGGGCCAAGGTCCTTGAACAGGACTGGAGAAAAAAAGATGAGGATTCACAGTAAGAATGTGGAGGGAGGGGAGCGAGAAACACAGGTGAAAGGCGAAACCAAAGGGGGGAGGGGTGAGTAAAGAGTTGGGAGGTTGCTTGGTGAAAGAGATACAAGGCTGGAGAAGGGGGAATCTGACAGGAGAGGACAGAAGACCATGGAATAAAGAAAATGAGGAGAAGCACCAGAGGGGGTGATAGGCAGGTAAGGAGATGAGATGAAAGAGGGAAATAGCAATGGGGAATGGTGAAGGAGAGAGGGGTGGGCATTACCAGAAGTTCAGAAATCTATGTTCAACGTGAGTGAGGGCTCATTGTGTTAGTACAGGAGGCCATAGACTGACATGTCAGAGTAGGAATGGGAAGTGGAATTAAAATGGGTGGCCACTGGGAGATCTCACTTTTTCTGATGCTTGGCGAAGTGGCCTGCCAATCTACGTCAGGTCCCACTGATATACAGGAGGCCACACCAGGAACACTGGATACAGTAGATGACCCCCAACTGACTCTCAGGTGAAGTGTCGCCTCACCTGGAAGGACTGTTTGGGGCACTGAATAGAGGCAAACAAGCAAAAACAATGGGATTACTTGGACAGGAAGGTTTATGGATCTTGGGTAGGAGGTAGAAATGGGAGGTGTGGGGTGTGGGAGCCATGAGGTTGGTGGGATGGGAGATCCCCAGAGCTAATAGGATGAGGCTTTTCATTCCACAACTAAGGGGGTGTCTTCCATTTCAAAGAAAGAAGCTCTCCTTCCTCCACCATCACCGTTGCACTTAGCCACATCTCTTCCATTTTGTTCATGCCTGCCCTCACCCCATACTCCCATCACCCCACCAGGGGTAAGGTTCCTCTGGTCCTCACCTACCATACCACCAGTCTCTGCGTCCAGCAGATAACTCTCTGTAATTTCTGTCACCTCCAATGGATTGAACCACCAAGCACATCTTTAAATCTTTCCTCCCCCCCCCCACCCCACATTCTGCTTTCTGTAGGGATAGCTTCCCAAGCAACTCCCTTGTCTATCCATCCCTCCCCACTGACTTCCCTCCTGGCACTTACCCTTGCAAGCTGAACAAGTGCTACACCTGCTCTACACCTCCTCACTCACTGCATTTCAGGGCCCTAAACAGACCTTCCAGGTGAGGTTACACTTCACCTGTGAGTCTGTTGGGGTCATCTATTGTGTCTGGTGCTCCTGGTGTGGCCTCCTGTATGTCAGTGAGACCTGACGAAGATTGGGAGACTGCTTTTGTCAAGTGCCAGAAAAAGTGAGATGTCCCAGTGGGCACCCATTTTAATTTCACTTCCCATTCCTCTTCTGACATGTCAGTACATGGCCTCCTCTACTGCCATGATGAGGCCAAATTCAGGTTGAACATTGATTTCTTGAACTTCCTGTAGTTCCCCCCACCTTCTCCTTCACCATTCCCCTTTCTCATTCCCCTCCCTCACCTCATCACCTTACCTGTCCATCACCTCCCTCTGGTGCTCCTCCCCCTTTTCTTTCTTCCATGGCTTCCTGTCCTCTTCTATTAGATTCCCCCTTCTCCAGTTCTGTATCTCTTTCACCCATCAACTTCCCAGCTCTTTACTTCACCTCCCCCAACCCCTCCTGGTCTCACCTATCACCTTGTGTTTCTTCCTCCCCTCCCCCCACCTTCTTACTCTGACTCCTCAGCTTTTTTGCTCCCTCCAGCATTGTGTGTGTGTGTGTGTGTGGGGGGGGGGGGGGGCTTGGATTTCCATCATTTCTCTTGCTGGGGATTCTGTATTCTGTTTTAATTTCCTGTGTACTACCTCAGTGCACTGTTGTAATGAAATGATCTGTATGGATGTCATGCCAAACAGAGTTTTTCACTGCACCTTTGTACATGTGACAATAGTAAATGAATTTTCAAATTTATCAGTTTCCTCAGACTCTAATATCTCCATTATTGTTCATCAGCACATTGTAAAATTCCCTTAACTGTTGTGGTAAAACACTGCAATATTTTAATCACAGTACAGCACTAGACAGGCTATTCAGTCCACAATGTTGTTACGATCTTGATGGCAACTTATGCTAAACGTCTTCTTCCTGTGTTTTACCCATATCCTCCAATCCCTCCACAGACAAGAGAAAATCTGCAGCTACTGGAAATCCAAGCAACAGACACAAAGTACTGGAGGAACTCAGTAGGACAGGCAGCATCTACTGAAAAGGGTACAGTCAACTGAAAAGTTGGGGTCAGGGGAGAGAGATACACCAGGTGATAGGTGAAACGTGAAGGGGTAGGGATGAAGTAAAGAGCTGGGAAGTTGGTTGGTGAAAGAGGCAGAGGGCCATGGAAGAAAGAAAAGGTTTCACCTATCACTTGAAACTACTACTCAGCTTTTTTTCTCCCGCACTGCTGAACGGTCTTGGCCTGAAACATCGGCTGTACTCTTTTCCATAGATCCTCCAATCCCTTCATACTCACATGTCTAAAAATCTCTTAAACTGCCTGATTCCACTACTAACCTGGTAAAGGGTGAGTATGGTGTGACTAGTGTCCTGAGCTGCCTGTATTTCAGTGCAAGTATTGTAGGAAAGGTGGGTAATAGTGCTGAAGATGAGGTCACTGGTTTACAAACAGAGGCAATGAATAGTGAGGAGAGACTGTTGATAGGGCAAAATTTCATTCAGCAGGATGAGTTGCAACATAAAAGGCAGACAAAATCCGAAAAGGGAGAACGCAGGACTGAAGGTGTTGTATTTGATTGTGCATGGTATATGGAAAAAGGTAGACAAACTTGTAGCACAGGTACAGGTTGTCAGGTATGATGTTGTAGGGATCACTGAACCATGGCTGAAAGATTATAACTGGAAGCTTAATGTCCAAGGATATACATTGTATTGAAAGAATAGGAAAGAAAGCAGAGGGGGTGGTGTTGCTCTGTTGGTAAAATATTAAATGAAATCAGAAAGAGGTGACGTTGTGTTGGAAGGTGTTGAATCATTTTGGATGGAGCTAAGAAACTGATGGGAATTGTAAACAGACCCTCAAACAGTAGTGAGGATGTGTGCAACAGCAAGTAGAAAATGCATGTCAAAACAGCAATGTTACAATAGTCAGGTTGGTGCTGGATTACAGGAGAGGGAGTTTCCAGAATGCCTATGAGATGGCTTTCTAAAGCAGCTCATGGTTGACTCCATTAGAGAATCAGCTATTCTCCATTGGGTGTTGTGCAATGAGCCAGAATTGACTGATTAGAGAGCTCAAGATAAAAGAAACCTTAGGGGCAAGTGATCATAACATGATCAAATTCACCCTGAAATTTTAGAAGGAGAAGCTATAGTCAGATGTATCAGTATTACAATGGAATAAAGGGAATTACAGAGACATGAGAGAGGAGTTGGCAAGAATTGACTGGAAAAGAACACTGGAATTTCTGGAAGCAACTCAGAAGGCACATGATATATACATCCCAAAAATGAAGAGGTATTCTAAAAGGAAGATGACACATTTGTGACTAGCAAGAGAAGACAAGGCCAACATAAAAGCCAAAGACGGGGCATATAATAGAGCAAAGATTAGTGTAAAGTTAGAGGATTGGGAAGCGTTTAAAGATCAACAAAAGGTAAATGAAAAAAGTCATAAAGATGGAATACAAAACTGAGCTAGCCAATAATATTAAAGAGAATATTTTTCCCTTTACTTGCTGTGCAGGTTGACTCTGTGGTTAAGAAGGCATACAGTACATTGGCCTTCATCAACTGTGAGATTGAGTTTAAGAGCTGAGAGGTAATGTAACAGCTATATATATAACCCTTGTCAGACTCCACTTGGAGTACTGCACTCAGTTCTGGTCACCTCACCAAAGGAAGGATGTATTATGTGTAGGCCTCCGTTAGTCTCGATAGACCATGGATTTATGCCTTGGAAAGTTTCCAGGGCGTAAGCCTTACTCAAGGGCACACACGCAGCCTCAATCAAAACCCGAATTAGCGACCTTCAGATCACTAGATGAATGCCTTAACCACTTGGCCACATGCAGGGAAGGATGTAGAAACTATAGAAAAGGTACAAAGGGGATTTACAAGTATCATGCCTTATGCGAATAGGTTGAGTGAACTTGGCCTTTTCTCCTTGGAGCGATGGAGGATGAAAGGTGACCTAACAGGGTGAACAAGATGATGAGAGGCATTGATTGTGTGGATAGTCAGAGGCTTTTTCCCAGGGCTGAAATGGCTAGCACGAGAGGGCACAGTTTTAAGATGCTTAGAAGTAGGTACAGAGGAGAAGTCAGGGGTAAGTTTTTTACACAGAGAGTGGTGAGTGCATGGAATGGGCTGCCGGCAAAGGTGGTGAAGGCAGATATGATAGGGTCTTTTAAGAGGCTCCTGGATAGGTACATAGAGCTTAGAAAAATAGAGGGCTATGGGTAACCCTAGGTAATTTCTAAAGTAAGTACATGTTTGGTACAGCGTTGTGGGCTGAAGGGCCTGCATTGTGCTGTAGGTTTTCTGTGTTTCTATGTGGAATATTAAAGTTTCTTCAGATACATAAAGTGTAAAAGAGAGGTGAGAGTGGATATCAGACCACTGGAAAATAATGCTGGAGAGGTAGTAATGGGAGAAAAAGAAATGGTGGATGAACTGAATACATATTTTGCATCCGTCTTCACTGTGGAAATCGCTAGCAGTATTGTGGAAGCATCAGGTATTAGAGGGCAAGAAGTGTGTGAAGTTACCACAACTAGAGAGAAAGTTCTTGGGAAACTGAAAGGTCTGAAGGTAGATAAGTCACTTGCACCAGATGGTGTACACCTCAGAGTTCTGAAAGGGGTAGCTGAAGAGATCCTGGAGGCATTTATAATGATCTTTCATGAATCACTAGATTCTGGAATGGTTCCGGAAGACTGGAAAATTGCAAATATCACTCCTCTCTTCAAGATGTGAGAGAGGCAGAAGAAAGGAAACTATTGGCTAGTTATAGTGCCCTCAGTGGTTGGGAAGATGTTGGAGTCAATTATTAAGGAAGAGGTCTCAAGGTACTTGGAGGCATATGGTAAAGTAGGCCATAGTCCTCATGGTGTATCTTCAAGGGAAATTCTTACCTGACAAATCTGTTGAAGTGACTAGCAGGATAGATAAAGATGAA
This sequence comes from Hypanus sabinus, assembly GCF_030144855.1. Taxonomy (NCBI): domain Eukaryota; kingdom Metazoa; phylum Chordata; class Chondrichthyes; order Myliobatiformes; family Dasyatidae; genus Hypanus; species Hypanus sabinus. Next base: position 42,637,503 of record NC_082726.1, on the reverse strand, counting down.
TTGGATGATATTGTGTATTTGAATTTTCAGAAGGTCTTTGACAAAGTGCCACACATGGAGCTGCTTAACAAACTATGAGCTCATGATATTACAGGAAAGATTCTAGCATGGATAGAGCAGTGGCTGATTGGCAGAAGATAATAATTGGGAATACAGGGAGTCTTTTTTGGTTGGCTGCTGGTGACTAGAGTTCCACAGGGGTCTGTGTTAGGACCAATGCTTTTTACATTATATGTCAATGATCTGGATGACAGAATTGATTGCTTTCTTGCAATGTTTGCAGATGAAATGAAGGGAGGGAGAGAGGCAGGTAGTTTTGAGGAAGTAGAGAGCCTACAGAAGGACTTAGACAGATTAGGGGAATAGGCAAAGAAATAGCAGATGGAATATAGTTTTGGGAAGTGTATGGTCATGCTCTTTGACAGAAGAAATGAAAGAGTTGACTATTTTCTAAATGGGGAGATAATACAAAAATCTGAGATGCAAAGGGATTTGGGAGTCCTTGTACAGTTTTCCTTAAAGGTTAATTTGCTGGCTGAGTCTGTGGTGAGGAAGACAATGCCATGTTGGCATTCATTTCAAGAGGACTAGAGCTTAAAAGCAATAACATAATGTTAAGAATTTATAAAGAACTGGTGAAGCCTTACTTGAAGACTTGTGGACAGTTTTGGGCCCTTTGTTTTAGAAAGGATGTGTTGAAACTGGAGAGGGTTTAAAGGAGGTTCACGAAAATGATTCCAGGATTGAATGGCTTGTTCTTTGATGAGGGTTTGATGACACTGGGCCTGTACTCACTGGAATTCAGAAGAATCGTGAAAGGCTTTGATGGAGTGGATGTGGAGTGGATGATTCCTATGGTGAGAGAGTCTAAGATCAGAGGACACAGTTTCAGAATTTCAGTTTTAGAACCGAGATGAGGAGAAATTTCTTTAGCCAGAGAGTTGTGAATCTGTGGATTCTTTGCCACAGGCAGCTGTGGAGGTCGTCTTTATGTACATTTAAGGCAGAGGTTGATAGATTCTTGATTGGTCAGGTAAGAAGGAAGGAGATTGGAGCTGAGAGGAAAATTGGATCAGCCATGATGAAATGGCGGAACAGACTTGATGGGCAAAATGGCCTAATTCTGCTCCTATGTCTTCTGGTCTTATGGTCTCATTAATTTCAGGCACCTACCTCTCACCAGATGAAAAAAAGAAGCTTTCATTTTGCATTTAAACTTCCCCTCTCAGACCGTAAAAACATGTCCTCTGGTGTTTGACATTTCCACCCTGGGGAAAAGATTCTGATTGTCTACCTTTTCTATGCCTTTCATAATTTTAAAAACTTCTATCAGCTTTCGCCTCAGTCTCTGATGCCTGAGGGATAACAATCCAAATCTGTTCAAACATTCCTTATAGTTCAATCTCTGTAATGCAGGCAGCTTTCCGGTAAATCACTTCTGAATTCTCTTCATATTCTCCATATTCTTCCTTTAATGGGGTGACTAGTAATGCACACAATACTCCAAGTGCACTCTGACTACAACGTTATATAGCTGTGACATGACTTTCTTACTCTTATGCTCAATACCCCTTCTGATGAAAGCAAGTCTGCCAGATGCCTTCTTTACCATCCTATCCACTTTCAGTGAACTATGGATTTGAACCCCAATTTCCCTCTGTACTTCAATGCTATGAAGCTGGTTTCTTTTATTTGACCTACCCAAATACAATTCCCTCTGTACTTGCGCAGATTAAACTCCTTTTTCCTCTTCTCTTTCCATACTTGTAGCTGATTTATATGCTGCTTGATTCTTTGATAGACCTTTAGCCTGTCTACATCTCCACCAATCTTGGTGTCACCTGCAAATTTTCTGATCCATCTACATTTTCATTAAAATCATTGATACATATCAGAGACAACAGAGGTCTGAGCACTGATCCTTGAGGAACACTACTGGTCACAGATCACCAGCCAGAATAACAGCTTTCCACTCCTATAGTCCATGAGCCAGGACCTCAAATTTGGGCCACCAGTACCATCTGGGGGAATAATTCTTATCATGTTTTTTGGGAAGGTATACACCCCTAGTGATAGCATTGCAGCGGTGGTAACTTTCTGATGAGAAAGATAGTGCTCATATCTCCATACCAGATCAACTAGAGTGGCTTCTTGTTGGTCTGCTCAGTAGAAATCCTGACACCAAGACTTTGCTCTGGTTCAGTCAGTTAGTCAGGACATGATATATGCTGTGACATGTGGTCAACATAAACCACCAAAGCACCTTCTACTTCCTTCTGCAGTAAAAACACTGTCGGGTAACACTGAGCTCATCCAAACACTGAACAGGCTTGGGCATGGGGTGTCTCACTCCCAACTTGAAGAGAATGACACTGTTCTGTGTCTCCACAAGCTAACAGCAACCTCCAACCAGAGAATTGTACTTCCAGCCTCCATTAAGCCTCATGCCTTCACCAATCTTCCATGGGACAATATCGATAGGCTTGAGAAAACTTTCACTGGAAAGGGTACATCACATAGAGTCAATGGCATAGTGGTACAGGCCAATGTCTATGGACCACATCTGCCAAGAGCTGAGATTCCACACATTGAGAAACTGAAGCAGAGATCAATCACCATTAATAGATAGATAGATAGATACTTTATTCATCCCCAAGGGGAAATTCAACATTTTTTCAGTGTCCCATACACTTATTGTAGCAAAACTAACTACATACAGTATTTAACTCAGTATAAATATGATATGCATCTAAAATCACCCTCCCAAAAAGCATTAATACATAGCTTTTAAAAAGTTCTTAAATAGTTTACTAAAGTGCATTGACTTTAACTCAGTCCTAACCCCGGCACTTAACATGTCTTGCCCCTGGTGGTTGAATTGTAGAGCCGAATGGCGTTGGGGAGTAATGATCTCTTCATCCTGTCTGAGGAGCATTGCATTGACAGCAACCTGCCGCTGAAGCTGCTTCTCTGTCTCTGGATGGTGCTGTGCAGAGGATGTTCAGGGTTTTCCTGATTGACCGTAGCCTGCTCAGCGCCGTCAGCTCTGCCACCGATGTCATACTCTCCAGTTCTGTGCCCACGACAGAGCCCGCCTTCCTTACCAGCTTATTAAGATGTGAGGCGTCCCTCTTCTTAATGCTGCCTCCCCAGCACGCCACCACAAAGAAGAGGGCGCTCTCCACAACTGACCGATAGAACATCTTCAGCATCTCACTACAAACATTGAATGACGCCAGTTGACTCTGTGCTTTCCTGCACAGGGCATCTGTGTTGGCAGTCCAGTCTAGCTTCTCGTCTAACTGCACTCCCAGATACTTGTAGGTCTTAACCTGCTCCACACATTCCCCATTAATGATCACTGGCTCCATATGAGGCCTAGGTCTCCTAAAGTCCACCACCATCTCCTTGGTCTTGGTGATATTGAGACGCAGGTAGTTTGAGTTGCACCATATCACAAAGTCCTGTATCAGTTTCCTATACTCTTCCTCCTGACCATTCCTGACACACCCCACTATGGCCGTGTCATCAGCGAACTTCTGCACATGGCAGGATTCCGAGTTATATTGGAAGTCTGATGTGTACACGGTGAACAGGACCAGAGAGAGCACGGTCCCCTGTGGCACTCCTGTGCTGCTGACCACCGTGTCAGACCTACAGTCTCCCAACTGCACATACTGAGGTCTGTCTGTCAAGTAGTCCGTTATCCAATCCACCATGTGTGAGTCTACTCCCATCTCCGTTAGTTTGTGCCTTAAGATCCTGGGCTGGATGGTGTTAAAGGCACTAGAAAAGTCCAGGAATGTAATCCTCACAGCACCACTGACCCTGTCCAGGTGAGAGAGGGATTTGTGCAGCAAGTACGTGATAGCATCCTCCACTCCCACCTTCTCCTGATATGCAAACTGAAGAGGATCCCGGGCATGCCTGGTTTGTGGCCTCAGATTCTGTATTATCAGCCGCTCCATGGTCTTCATCACGTGCGACGTCAAAGCAACAGGACTGAAGTCATTCATTTCCCTTGGTTGTGGTTTCTTCAGTACCGGGACAATACAGGATGTTTTCCACTGTCTGGGTACCCTTCTCTGCTCCAGGCTCATGTTGAAGATGCGCTGAAGGGGTTCTCCCAGCTCAGACGCACAGGCCCTCAGTAATTGTGGGGATACTCCATCTGGTCCAAGAACTGGAAGTATATGTAGCAGGTGCACATGGGGGCCCACAGTCTCTCTCAACCAGGGAACACTGTGTCCAGGAAACCAAGGAAGCTTCTCTTCTTGCCTGCAAAAAGAACCTGGTGTGGACACTCGCAAGGCAAACAGATCCAGAGAATCAGACAATCCCAAACTGGACTGGTTTTAATATCAGAACCAGGGACCAAGAACCAATCTCACAAGATATTGTTGGGTATCTTCCAACCATCAATTCACCAGCCACAGAGTTGACCACAGTATTTGAAATCCTCAACCAATCAGGAAGGAACTTCATCTAGAAGCTATTGTGGCAATCATGGATCAAGTACTCTATGCAAAGACAACTGAAATTGCCTGGAAGCACAAAGGATGCTTCTCCAACATTTTTCTCAGGATGGGGACATTCCATACCATATGTAATGCCTTAGCCATCCTAGGAAAGCGATTTCGGGATGCTGCTCTAAAGGACATATGTACAGAGGCTGAAATTGTCACAAAGGGATCCATCAGTGGAGTGCTTGATGGTAAACACTACAATAGTGCTATCAGGGTCCACAAGTACATCTATGAAGCACTGATGACACTCGCATGGAGAGTGTTCACACCGTGGGTTGAGAACAAAGTTCGAGAGAGGAGTGGGATGATCAAATCATTCTTAGACCATGTGAACGACATGGCCAGTGACTTGAACCAACAGAAGTTGAACAATCTGCTCCAAAGTCCACTCTTAGCTGAGCTGATAATCCTGTGGACAGACTTTCTGGAACACCTCCGTCACAACAATGGAGAGCTATCCGCATTCTGGATGTCATATGTTGACATGGTAGAGAAGGTAGAACTTGAGCTTCTGCGCTCCTCTCTTGAGGGGGACTGGGAATTGCACCTCCATGCTATAAGAACCATGATCGCATGGTGCTTTGCCTATGATAAGATGAATTTTGCCAGTTACCTGTCCCCTTACTTTGCTCAGATGATGAACCTCCCAGAGAAGAATCCTTGTGTATGAGGCCTTTAAGACAGGCCAATTCTCAGTGCAGCTGTCAAGTAACAACCCCTTTGGGCAGATCCCGGTGGACCAGGCTATTGACGCCACAGTGAACAAAGACACACAGACTCCTGGAGGGACATCACGGTTCAGCCTGAATGCTGAGGCTATCAAGCGTTACTACATAACAGCTGAGCACCACAGTGCATTCTTGGGACAGCTAAGGGAGATGGTGCAAGGCAACAAATCAGAGCTTTGTCATGTGGAGCTACAGCGGCCAAGAATCCAGAAAGATGAGGAAGCTGTTTCAGCAGTGGTTATCCTCATACATGAATGGGTCAACCCATTTGCAGAGAAGCGGGACCTCATTAGCATCTCTACGGCAAAGGCAGCCCCCAAGGACATTGCCTCCGACCTGTTGAAGCATATGAGATTGGTGAGCAATGCTATGCAACCTTCAAGGATGAGAGACTAGAGGAAGACCCACCAAAGAAATTCCATGACCCAATGAAAACCAGCAGGCTGAAAACATTCAGTGATAGTGTAAGAAGAGAGAAGTGAAATCAAATGGGAGAGCGATCATCTTGAAAGCAGACAGGTCTTTATTTGGACGCATCATAGTGATGGCACAAGGGCGCAGTCTACATATGGAGGATATCCTTTCTCATCCCCTTGGACCATTGCCCTGGGCCCTGTCCACACCAGAAGGATTGCTGAGAAAGACAAATAAAGCTATTTTAGCCACAACCTTGCAGAAAAAATGTAACAGTAGAGGAGCAACTCCCAGGAAACTCTGCTACAGTGGCTGATGGAATGAACTTGGTCCAGAGAGTGAAAGGTGATCAAGTTACTTTCAGAGATGTTGCCACAACAGTTCTGGGTATGGCTCTGAGGGAAGGCAGTCAGAGTAGCAGAACAGATGTTGTGTTGGACACATACAAGGGGAACTCTATCAAGAATAGTAAAATCTCTCTACGGGGTGAAGAGACTGGTCATGATTTGCAAGGTATCACAGGCACACAGATGGTGCGGCAGTGGAGGGGCTTTCTGACCAAAGTCAGTAACAAAAGTAGTCTCATTAGCTTCATAGTCCATGAATGGAGGAAGGTGGAGTATAGGGCAAAGCTACAGGAGAAGATTCTGTATGCAACTGTGAATGACAAATGTTACAGAATCACATCTCAAGACAATGAGGAGGTGTCAGCTCTTCAGTGTCAACAAGAAAAAGCACATGGCCGCCTACTTCTCCATGCTGCCCATGCCACAAGAGAGGGATACCAATCTGTAACGATCTGTTCAGAAGACACAGATGTCTTTATCATGGCTTTAGCATTTTGTGACAAGATTGAGGCCCCATTGTTCCAGAAGTGTGGAACTAGAACCTATACAAGGCTTGTAGACATCAGAAAGGTTGCTGCCACTGTTGGCATAGAGGTTTGTAGTGCTCTCATCGGGTTGCATACATATACAGGATGTTACACTGTAAGCGCTTTTGCAGGCAAAGGGAAGACAAGTGCCCTAAAACTTCTGACCAGCAACAGGGAAACTCAGGACACATTCTTAGAGCTGGGTCAGGAATGGGACCTCTCCCAGAACTGATGGACAAACTGGAGGCATTTACACGTCTCCTGTATGCCCCAAAAGCGTTGACCACCAAGGTCAATGAGCTCAGGTATCACCTTTTCTTTGCCAATAAAGGTGAAATCGAAAGTCAACAACTCCCACCATGCAAGGACTGCTTAACATAACATGGATAGCGAGCCATATACCAGGCTGGTATATGGAGAAGATGTTTGGAGAAGCACCCACAAGTGTCAACCCCTGTTGCCAAAGGATGGAAGATGGAGAGAAGAGGAAGCTGAAGAGTTGGTGGTGCACTGGATGGAAGGCCAGCCAGCACCCAATGCCATCTTGGATCTACTGGTCTGTAACTGTCCAAACAAATGTTCACTCCCAAGATGTATGTGTGTTGCAAATGGCCTCAGGTGTACTGACATGTGTAGGCTGGCAGACTGTGAGAACCAGGCATCCACCTCAGAGAGAGTGGAAAGTTCAGATAAAGATGTGGAAGACATAGAAGACTTGGAAAATTATTATGATTATTAATAGGTTATGAAAGTATGGAAAGCAGTCTTTGATTAAATAGATTTTACAACCAAATGGGGCCTAGGTAATGGCCGTGTGGAACCCCACATTTGAATTATTGTACTGTAATTCTATTTGCTATGACGAAAGCTTAAGATTGTTTTGATTTAATACAACAATATGGAAAATATCAAGACATTGATAAAACTCCAGAAATTTCTCCAAATGAGGTTTTATACCTTTTGGGTGGTGAGGTAACATTTTCTGCTGTACTGATGTTAATGTGGAATATATACAAAAAGTGATTACTTATTTGAATTCCTGAATAAATTCTCTACAAATCCATGTGATTATATGTGTCCTAGGGTTTTTATTGGACTATTCCAAAATAAACAACAGACAAATATTTTTCCTAAAAATGAAATGATTCACTCTACTGAAATTGGGCACTGTATTGCGAGTGCCACCAATGACATAGTTTTCAATGTAGAATTTTATAACAACATTTGATGAAAAGTGCTTGAACTCAGCTATCATTGTGACAAATTTCAATGTTGAGGGATCACTGATGACAAAATACAACTAGGTTGAATATATATATAGGTTGTACTTCATATTGGCCACTTTTCAGAAATACTTATTGTAGGGTAGTGTTATAAAATACATGATAGCACACATAAAGCTACCATTGGTGCAATGTTATCACATATTTTCTAACTCTAGAGATGTATACCTTGCCAAAAATCACTATGAGCATTATTCCCCTCAGATGGTACCAACCAACCCTACTGGCTCACGGACTACTACTCTCTGATTTCTATGGGGTCCCATAAGGGAAGAACATCTATACCAGAACCACTAGGCCCAAAAACAGTTAGGCTCATCAACACCTCCACCTTCTAGTCTCCCCCACCACCATCAACTAGTGTCACTTTGCATACATACCAACAGTCAATAAATATAACGCTTATTTGTACATTATGTTTTATAGGATTGCTTTTATATTTATATGCATTGTTTTTATTGTTTTCTTTATGTTTATTATGTTTCTTGTGCTGCTTTGGATCTGGAGTAACAATCATTGTGTTCTCCTTTGCACTTGTGTACTCACAAATGACAATAACCAATCTTGAAGACATTTTTGAATCCAAACTTGCAATTTACCATGGATCCATGAATCTTTCTGTTTTCAATCTTCCTACCAAGAGGGACCTTATCAAAGTTCTTACTGAAGTCCATGTAGATACCATCCACTGTCTTACCCTTATCAAGCTCCTCCATCACCTCCACAAAAAACTCAAACAAGTTTGTAAGGCGTGACCTACTACACACAAAGCCTTGCTGACTGACACCAAACAGACCATGCCTTTCAAATCTATATAATCCTATCCTTCAGTACCCTCTTCAATAGCTTCCCATTCACTGATGTGAGAGTCACTGGTCTACAATTTCCTGGATTCTCCTTATTTCCTTTCTTGAACAAAGACACATTTGCTACTCTCTGATCCTCTGGGATGTCGGCTGTTGCTAGAGAGGACCAGAAAATCTTCACCAAAGCCTTAGTAATCTCCTCAGCAGTTTCTTTCAATATTCTGGGATATAAGCCATCAATCCAAGTGACTTATCCAACTTAATGCTCTTCAGAAAACCCCGCACTACCTCCTTCTTAATCTTAAAATGTCCCAGAACATTCATATGCCAGTCATGCCTTCATTATCTTCCAAGTCTTTCTCCTTGGTAAATATTGACATAAAGTACTCACTTAGTACCTCTGACCTGTACTCTGACTCCAGGAACATGTCCCCTCCTTTGTCCTTGAGTGGACTTACTCTCTTTATAAGTATCCTCCTTTTCTTAATCTAAGTATAAAATATCTTGGGATTGTCTTTGATCTTGCCCACCAAAGACATGGCTCCTTTTGCCCTTCCTAATCACCTGCTTGAGCACTTTCCTGATATCTTTCTATTCCACAGGGGCCCTGCCTGATTAGAGCTTCCTAAGCATTCTGTATGCTTCATTTTCCTTCCTGCTAAATATAGGACCTTTTGGGCCACCTAAGGTACCCTTACCTTGCCGTCCTTTCCCTTACTCCTTACTGGAGCATGCCAGTTCTGAGCTACAATAAGCAAGTCTTTAAACAATTCCTGCATGCCAGACATAGGTTTTTCTGACAGCAGCTACACTTCATTGATGCCCTTCAGCTCCTGTCTTATCCTCGGGTAACTTGCCCTCCTCCAAATTAGTAAGATCCATTTGTATCCTTATTCATAGCTATCTTAAAACATAATGAGCAAACACGAGGAAATCTGCAGATGCTGGAAATACAAGCGTGCTACACAAAATGCTGGTGGAACACAGCAGGCCAGGCAGCATCTATAGGAAGAAGCACTCTTGACGTTTTGGGCCAAGACCCTTCGTCAGGACTAACTGAAATAAAAGATTGTAAGAGATTTGAAAGTAGGAGGGGGAGGGAGAAATCCAAAATGATAGGAGAAGACAGTGGGGGGTGGGGGGAGTGAAGCCATGAGCTGGAAACATATAAGTTGTGGTGACTATTCCCAAAACGTTGACTCACTATCAGATCCATCACCTGGCCTGGCTCATTTCCCAGAATTAGAATCCAGTATATTTTTAAAGATCAGATTAAAGATGAGCTTTATTTGTTCAATGCAAAATAGAGCATCAAGCGAGAGTGAGAAGCGTCGCTGGTATCAGATCAAATCAATGAGATAGTTTGTATTTTCCTTCAGTTGGATTGTCCACACATACTGCTTCAAGAACCCATCTTGGATGCACTAAAGAAACCCTGCCCCATCTCTAAGCCTCTTTAATTAAGGGAGTTCCAATCATTAATGCAGAAGTGAAAGTGCTCCACTGTGCAACCTTGTTGTTTCCGTAATGTCAGAAGCTGCAGCTGACTGCACTTTCCTCAGATGTGTCATCAGGGAGACCACAAGGTTCCCTGACTTAACACATCTTCCTATTACTTTAGCACACTGTAATTATCACCATACTGTTCATCAGTACACTATTATTCCTGCCACTATTGTGGCAGCATACTTTAACAGCCCCATTTGTTATGTGGTTACATAGGATTCACTATTATTTTTTCCATCAGGCTCAATTGAAGAGATTATTTTCTGCTGTATCACCTGGTGTTAAGTTCCTTCATGTCACACCTGTGATCTATTTCAATCTCACTTACATATCAAGAAACAAAAAAATAATCAGAGCAGAAGAGTTCAGTGAAGTAAGCTGATGCATTTGATAGAATCGATTTTAATATTATGTAGGCTTCCATGCCTCTTTGTTCCAGGGCACTTACCCAAATTTGTTCTCCTTCACAGCAGACCTCTCTTGGTTTCATCAGTTGTTAATTTAGCTTTGATATTGAGACTTCCCCAGTTGTTGTTCAGTTGAAAAATTCATGTTTCATTAATTACAGATTCCATGCTGCAGCAGTATTTCATGTTGCCAGTGAAATGTTTGTTTAGGATGTCTCATTAGAAGTGCTGCTAAAATGTCTATACTGTAGTTGTAAACATTAGCCTCCCAGGGGTTTTAAGATTCGGTGACTCTGTTGCTCATGTCATTATAGTTGGTATTTTAACAGATTCCTGAATCATCAAATAAGTAGACAATTAAAAGAATATATATTTAAAGCTACAGGCCGGTAATAGGCCCTTCCGGCCCAATGTATCAATGCTGCCCAATTACACCCATGTGACCAACTAACCTACTAACCTGTACATTTTTGGGATGTGAGAGGAATCTATACCACATGGAAGAAACCCACACAGTCACGGGGAGAATGCGTGAACTCCTTACAGACAGCAGCGGTAATTGAACCCAAGTTTTCTGTGCTGTAATGTATGATGCCAACTGCTACATTGTTGGTTGTTGGTGATATTCTCTGCTTCTAAAGAAAAGACAATATTCCCTTTTGCAGACTCAGAACATGCTTTGCAGCCAGTGGAGTTGTGTCAGTAAATGTAGAAAATAATGCTGCGAATTTTACACAGAAAGCTCCCATAGAAATATGATGACATTAATTACCCATCATTAATTGAAGGGTACATGTTAGTATGTTATCCAAATGAGAGGACAGTCAGTGTTTCACTGTGTGGAACACACACAACATGCTGGAGGAACCCAGCGAGTCAATTAGCACTGATGGAGAGAAATAAACAGTTGCATTATGTCACCAATGATTCTAGCAACTTTCTACAGATGCACAGTTTCTGACTGGTTGCATCACCACCTGATATGAAGGCACCAATGCACTGGATGGGGAAAAGCTACAGGGGGTTGTAGATCAGCCAGCCCTAAGATGGGCAAAAACCACTTCACCACTGAGGACATCTTCAAAAGGTAGAGCCTGAATAGGGCAACATCCATCATTAAGGACCCTCACCATAGGGAGGAGGTACAGGAGCATGAAGACCCACACCCAATATTTTAGGAACAGCTTCTTCTCCTCTGCCATCAGTTTTTTGAACAGACCATGAACCCATGAATATTACCTTCCTATTTACTTTTATTGGAACTTAGAGTTTTTTATGTCTTTCACTGTATTGCAGTCACAAAACAAATTTCATGAGATACGTCATTGGTAGCAAACTTGACTCTGATGCTGATGCAGTGTCAAGGAGACATGATAGGATGGGGGAAGGTGTTGAGCAGAGAGACAGGTAGACGGATGTTAAAAAGTCAGGAAGAATATGCGGCATCAGGGCCAGGGGGAGAGAGAGGAGTGTGAGGAGGCTGAGGGATGAGGGAAGACATAAAAAGCAATGAGATGATGTAACACTGGTGTAGAAACTGGCTCAGGGCTTCAGCAACCCTGGTTCAATCCTGACCTTGTGAGCTGTCTCTGCGGAGTTTGCATGTTCTCCTAGTGATCGTGTTGATTTGGCGGTGCAGACTCGAGGGGCCGAATGGTCTACTTCTGCACCTATTGTCTATTGTCTATTGATTTCCTCCAGGCGCTCTAGCTTCCACTCAACAACATATGGGCTGGTAGGTTAATTGATCACTGTACATTATTCTGATTGTGTGGGTTAATGGGAAATAGATAACAGGGAAAATCAGTGGGTGAATGGGACACATAACCACCTCCTCTGTCATAAGGAAATACAGTGGGAGATATGGGGATGGTGAGCAGAATTGGAGGTGAGCTGAGATGGTGGCTGATGCCAAGGACAGTAATGTAAAATAAATAGTGGATAATTACATAGGGAGCAATTTACTTCCTTCCTTATCAAAATAAGAAAGAACAACATTGAATGAAGTTGATGTGGCTCGGGGTTTTTGTGTCACAGAGTGCGATATTTTAACCATTCTTTGCCTTCAATACAGGCAACAACTGTAAAACCATCAAGCCTGACATCACTGGAGAGCTATTCAGCCCATCATACTTGTGCTGTCTCTCTTTAAGATCTGATTCAATTCTTGTGATGTTGATATTTGTTCAGGCCTTGGAGTGGTGCTGGAAAATGAATCCATACATGTTAAAAGAGAAATGGATGAATAATTTCCCTCTTTGAATAAGTACAAGTGTGTTCTTTCAGTGGTTACTCTATCTGAATGGGGTCACATTGAAATTCAACTTCATAATCAGATACCCAAATTTGACCTCACACACTAATGGTTCACCCTAACTGCGCATATATTAGCCACACATTTATAGCTGAAGAATTACCCATCAGTTTTATCAAAGTAATTCTTAATATTCAACACTTAGTAAACATAACTTCTTCCTGTGTTAATACTCATTGCTTAATTATTAATATTTTACATATGAACCATTAATTCTTCATAAGAAATTAATTAAAAGCCTCTTTAAGGTACAGAAGGCATGAAATTACAAAGCGGACAGTAACCTAGGCAACACAATATTCATTACTGACAGCTAAAGTCTGTTGTTAAGAACAGGATCTCTCAACAGCAAGAAATCCAGGTATTGGGTTGATCCTACCTCTGCCCAGAATCTGTGACAGAATGGTAGTCACATGAAAACGGTCCTGCAAAAGTAGTTCCTGACTGCAAGTTGGGAACGGTCCTTGTGATTTTATTAACAACCAGCAGGGTGCAGCATGCTTCCTGACCACACTCCGTCTTGGGCTAACTCGTCATTAATCTTTATAAACTTCCTTACTCAGCCAGCCCCTTCAGTATTTATTTAGCCTCACTAGTTCTCCAAAAGCAGCTGTAAATCTCTTGATCATTTCTAAATGTCACCATTCCATGTTAAAGAAAGAAATTCCATTAATATCAACTCTTTCAAGGTCTCTAAATTTCCAAAGCGCCTCACACTAAGCAAATAGTTCAATAAATGCTCACTGGCTATTTTATTTCCTGCACCTAATAAAGTGGCCACTTAGTGTATGTTTGTGGTCTTCTGCTGCAGTAGCCTATCCATTTCAAGGTTTGACGTGTTGTGTATTCAGGGATTCTCCTCAGCACACCACTGTTATAATGCATGGTTACCTGTGTTACTGGCACCTTCCTGTCAGCTTGAACCAGTCTGGCCATTATCCTCTGACCTCTCTTATTAACAAGGCATTTTTGCCCACAAAACTGCCACTTACTGGATGCTGTTTTGCTTTTTGCACCGTTCTCTGTGAACACTAGAGACATGAAATTCCCAGGAGATTAGCAGTTTCTTAGAAACTCAAACCATCCTGTCTGGTGCCAACAATCATTTCACGGTCAAAGTCCCTTAGTTCACATTTCTTCCCCTTTCTAATGCTTGGTCTGAACTACAACTGAACCTCTTGACCATGTCTGCATGCTTTTATGCTTTGAGTCACTGTCACACGATTGGCTGATTAGATATTGCATTAATGAGGAGGTATACCTAATAAAGTGACCACTGAGTTAATTGAAACAGCAGAAAATCTGAGCACTGCAGACTGTCATCTACAGGAACCTGATCACATCTTTGTTGAGAGATGAATATTGGCTAGATGATTTGAAAAATACTTTCATTTATCTTTAAAATAATACAATTTTCAGAAGCACCCAAGAACTTAGGAGGGAGGCTGTCAGTTTTCCTTGCATCGAAATGAAGCACCTTTCATAGATTTGATCTCACTCTGTACTGCAGGGGAATGATCAACTCTTTGAATCTGATTTAATCCTGGTCTATAGGTGGAAGAAGTGCCTTAAACCTTGGCTAACAGATTTAGAAGGTTGCTGGTTCAAGTCTCACTCCCAGGCTGACCCATAAAGCGTGCCTGCTGGTAGAGATGGAAGAGACTGTAGATGCTGGAATCTGCAGCAACAAACAATCTGCCAGTGTCCAGGGCAGTATCTGTAGTGTGGGGAAGCAACTGCAAATATTTTGGGTTTATACTCTGCATCTGGACTCTCATTTTAATTCCACCTCCCATTCCCGTTCTGATATGTCAATCCATAGCTTCCACTACTGTTGTGATGAAGCCACACCTAGGTTGGAGGAACAACACCTTATATTCCACCTGGGTAGCCTCCCACCTGATACATCAACATTGATTTCTTAAACTTGCGGTAATGCCCCCCTTCTCCTTCACTATTCCCCATCCCCTTTTCCCTCTCTCACCAGATCTCTTTGCCTGCCCTTTGGTTCCCTCTGGTGCTCCACCCCTCCCCTTTTCTTTCTTACATGGCCTTCTGTTCGCTCCTATTAGATTTCCCCTTCTCCAGCCCTGTTTCTCTTTCACCAATCAACTCCCCAGCTCTTTACTTCACCCCTCCCCCTCCTGATTTCACCTACCACCTTGTGTTTCTTCTTCCCCTTCCCCCACCTTTTAGTTCTACTCCTCACTTTTCTTTCTCCAGTCCTGATGAAGGGTCTCAGCCCGGAACATCGACTGTAACTCTTCTCCATAGATGCTGCCTGGCCTGCTGAGCTCCCCCAGCATTTTGTGTGTGTTGCTTGGATTTCCAGCATCTGCAGATTCTCTCTTCTTTGTGATCAGGACTGAAGCAGTGTTTTGCCCAGAACCACCGACAATTCCTTCCTCCCTATGGATGTTGCTTGACCTGTTGAGCTTGCCCAGAAGACTGTTGATGAGCTTGCGAAAGAGCCCTGCTCAGCCAAGTGCAACTATTGGCTATCATTTTGGTTCAAGACTTCTGATGTGTATGCAGTAGTTAAGGAATTCGGGGCAATGAGTTTCACATAGAAACATAGAAAATAGGTGCAGGAATAGGCCATTCGGCCCTTTGAGCCTGCGCCAACATTCAGTATGATCATGGCTGATCATCCAACTCAGAACCCTGTACCTGCTTTCTCTCCATACCCCCGATCCCTTTAGCCACAAGGGCTATATCTAACTTCCTCTTAAATATAGCCAATGAACTGGCCTCAACTGTGTCCTGTTGCAGAGAATTCCACAGATTCACCACTCTCTGTGTGAAGAAGTTTTTCCTCATCTCGGTCCTAAAAGGCTTCCCCTTTATCCTTAAACTGTGACCCCTCGTTCTGGACTTACCCAACATCGGAAACAATCTTCCTGCATCTAGCCTGTCCAATCCCTTTAGAATTTTATACGTTTCAATAAGATCCCCCCTCAACCTTCTAAATTCCAGTGAGTATAAGCCTAGTCGATCCAGTCTTTCTTCATATGAAAGTCCTGCCATCCCAGGAATCAATCTGGTGAACCTTCTTTGTACTCCCTCTATTGCAAGAATATCTTTCCTCAGATTAGGGGACCAAAACTGCACACAATATTCTAGGTGCTGTCTCACCAAGGCCTTGTACAAATGCAGTAGAACCTCCCTGCTTTTGTACTCGAATCTTTTTGCTATGAATGCCAACATACCATTTGCCTTTTTCACCGCCTGCTGTACCTGCATCCCCACATTCAATGACTGGTGTACAATGACACCCAGGTCTCGTTGCATCTCCTCTTTTCCTAATCGGCCACTGTTCAGATAATAACCTGTTCTCCTGTTCTTGCAACCAAAGTGGATAACCTCACATTTATCCACATTAAATTGCATCTGCCATGAATTTGCCCACTCACCTAACCTATCCAAGTCACCCTGCATCCTCTTAGCATCCTCCTCACAGCTAACACCACTGCCCAGCTTCGTGTCATCCACAAACTAGGAGATGCTGCATTTAATTCCCTTGTCTAAATCATTAATATACGTTGTAAACAACTGGGGTCCCAGCACTGAGCCTTGCGGTACCCCACTAGTCACTGCCTGCCATTCTGAAAAGGTCTCGTTTACTCCCACTCTTTGCTTCCTGTCTGCCAATCATTTCTCTATCCACATCAATACCATACCCCCAATACCATGTGCTTTAAGTTTGCACACTAATCTCCTGTGTGGGACCTTGTCAAAAGCCTTTTGAAAATCTAAATATACTACATCCACTGGCTCTCCCCTATCCACTCTACTAGTTACATCTTCAAAAAATTCTATAAGATTCGTCAGATATGATTTTCCTTTCACAAATCCATGCTGATTTTCTCCGATGATTTCACCTCTTTCCAAATATGTTGTTATCACATCTTTGATAACCGACTCTGGCATTTTCCCCACCACCGATGTCAAACTCAGCAGTCTATAATTCCCCGGTTTCTCTCTCTCTCCTTTTTTAAAAAGTGGGGTTACATTAGCCACCCTCCAATCCTCAGGAACTAATCCAGAATCTAAGGAGTTTTGAAAAATTATCAAATTTTAATCCATTTTAATTATTGAATCCACTATTTCTTGGGCTACTTCCTTAAGCACTCTGGGCTGCAGACCATCTGGCCCTGGGGATTTATCTGCCTTTAATCCCTTCAATTTACCTAATGCCACGTCCCTACTAACATGTATTTCCCTCAGTTCCTCCATCTCACTAGACCCTCGGTCCCTTACTATTTCTGGAAGATTATTTATGTCCTCCTTAGTGAAGACAGAACCAAAGTAGTTATTCAATTGGTCTGCCATGTCTTTGTTCCCTATGATCAATTCACCTGTTTCTGACTGTAAAGGACCTACATTTGTCTTGACCAATCTTCTTCTTTTCATGTATTTTACAGTCAGTTTTTATGTTTCCTGCCAGCTTTCTCTCATAATCTTTTTTACCTTTCCTAATTAAGCCCTTTGTCCTCCTCTGCTGGCCTCTGAATTTCTCCCAGTTCTCAGGTGTGCGGCTTTTTTTTGCTAATTTATATGTCCTTGATACTATCCCTAATTTCCCTTGTCAGCCATGGGTGCACTACCTTCCCTGGTTTATTCTTTTGCCAAACTGGGATGAACAATTGTTGTAGTTAATCCATGCGATCTTTAAATGCTTGCCATTGCATATCCACCGTCAACCCTTCAAGTATCATTTGCCAATCTATCTTAGCTAATTCACATCTCATACCTTCAAAGTTACCCTTCTTTAAGTTCAGAACCTTTGTTTCTGAATTAACTATGTCACTCTCCATCTTAATGAAGAATTCCGCCATATTATGGTCCAAGGGGCCTCACACGACAAGATTGCTAACTAACCCTTCCTCATTGCTCAATACCCAATCTAGAATGGCCTGCTCTCTAGTTGGTTCCTCGACATGTTGGTTCAGAAAACCATCCCGCATACATTCCAAGAAATCCTCTTCCTCAGCACGCTTACCAATTTGGTTAACCCAATCTATATGTAGATTGAAGTCACCCATTATAACTACTGTTCCTTTATTGCACACATTTCTAATTTCCAGTGTAATGCCATCCCCAACCTCACTACTACTGTTAGGTGGCTTGTACACAACTCCCACCAGTGTTTTCTGCCCCTTAGTGTTATGCAGCTCTACCCATATCGATTCCACATCCTCCAGGCTAATGTCCTTCCTTTCTATTGCGTTAATCTCCTCTCTAACCAGCAATGCTACCCCATCTCCTTTTCTTTCCTGTCTATCCCTCCTGAATATTGAATATCCCTGGATGTTGAGCTCCCATCCTTGGTCACCCTGGAGCCATGTCTCTGTGATCCCAACTTTATCATATTCATTAATAACTATCTGCACATTCAATTCATCCACCTTGTTACAAATGCTCCTCACATTGACACACAAAGCCTTCAGGCTTGTTTTTACAACACTTTTAGCCCTTATACAATTACGTTGAAAAGTGGCCCTTTTTGCTTTTTGTCCTGGATTTGCCTGCCTACCACTTTTACTTTTCACCTTACTACTTTTTGCTTCTACCCTCATTTTACACCCCTCTGTCTCTCTGCACTTGATTCCATCCCCCGCCACATTAGTTTAAAGCCTCCTGAACAGCAGTAGCAAACGCTCCCCCTAGGACATTGGTTCCAGTGCAGCCCAGGTGTAGATCATCCTGTTTATACCGGTCCCACCTCCCCCAGAACTGGTTCCAATCCCCCAGAAATTTGAATCCCTCCCCCTTGCACCATTTTTCAAGCCACATATTCATCTGAAATATCCTCCTATTTCTACTCTGACTAGCACGTGGCACTGGTAGTAATCCAGAGATTATTACCTTTGTGGTCCTACTTTTTAGGTTATCTCCCGACTCCCTAAATTCACCTTGTAGGACCTCATCCCGTATTTTACCTATATCATTGGTACCTATGTGCAACACGACCACTGGCTGTTCGCCCTCCCATTCCAGAATGTCCTGCAGCCGCTCAGAGACATCCTTGACCCTTGCACCAGGGAGGCAACATACCATCCTGGAGTCCCGTTTGCGGCCGCAGAAATGCCTATCTATTCCCCTTACAATCGAATCCCCTATCACTATAGCTCTCCCACTCCTTTTCCTTCCCTCCTGTGCCGCAGAGCCACCCATGGTGCCATGAACTCGGCTGCTGCTGCCTTCCCCTGATGAGACATCTCCCCCAACAGTATCCAAAACAGTGTATCTGTTTAGGAGGGAGATGACCTCAGGGGACTCCTGCACTACCTGCCTACTGCTACACTGTCTAGTGGCCACCCCTTCACTTTCTGCCTGTGTAGCCTTTACCTGCGGTGTGGCCAACTCACTGAACGTGCCAGTCACGACTTTCTCAGCATCGCGGATGCTCCAGTATGAATCCAATCACAGCTCCAGATGCTCAATGCGGTCTGCCAGAAGCTGCAGCTGGACACACTTCCTGCACATATAGTCGTCAGGGACACTGGAAGTATCCCTGATTTCCTACATGCTGCAGGATGAACAAACCTCGGGGCTGATCTCAGCAGCCATGACCTACCCAATACTTGCCTCAACTTTTGAAACTTTTTCCTTTGAAAGGAACTTACCCAGCCTTACCTCACTTGGAGTGAAGCTCGTCCTCAGCCTCTTCTCATCAAAGCCTCAAATCTCCACTCCTTCACTGGCCCACTCACTCACTGGCCACTTTCCACACCAAAAATCTGATTATTGGTTTATAAATTCTGGTTTATGCATCCTGAATAATGAATTATAGTTCAAGAATGGTCAGCTCTAATTAGTGGGGTAGA
Organism: Hypanus sabinus; assembly: GCF_030144855.1. Classification (NCBI taxonomy): domain Eukaryota; kingdom Metazoa; phylum Chordata; class Chondrichthyes; order Myliobatiformes; family Dasyatidae; genus Hypanus; species Hypanus sabinus. Next base: position 42,617,815 of record NC_082726.1, on the reverse strand, counting down.
GGATAAATTTAGCAAAGGCCAAAAGTCTGTACGGATTGACATTAAATAAATCCAAGGCAACATCTGAATAGAATGCCCAGGAGCTCCTTCCCTGATTCTGATCATCATTTCTCAGACAAAGCCATTAAACTCAGGTTATCTGTTACAGGCTCTTACTGCACAATGCAGATTTATTGATCATGAATTAAGCTAAATATCTTTACATAGCACTTACAGCATTGCACAGAAACTTTATAAAGACCTTCACACAACTGATTATTTCTAAGTTACTAGCACTTATAATTACTGAGATAGCAACAAATAAATTAAAAAAAAACAAGTGCTGGGAATATTCAGCAGGCCAGGCAGTATCCATGGGAAGAGACATGGAGTTAATCTTTTAGGTCAAAAACCCTTCGTTAGAACTGGGAAAGTTGAAGGAAGCTTAGCTTTATTACATCAAAACGTACAGTGGAATGTCTTGCTTGTGTCAACGACTGACGCAGCCCGAGAATGCGCTGGTAGCAGCTTGCAAGTGTTGCCATGCTTTCGGGCCAATATAACCACTTACTAGCTCAAACCTATATTCCGTTTGGAATGTAGAAGGAAGCCAGAGCACCTGGAGGAAATCCACAATCATGGGAACAAGGTACGTACTCCTTAAAGATAGAGGTGGCAACTGAACCCTGATTTTCTGTAAAAGTTTTACACGAACCAGTAAGCTACCATTGCCATGAAACAAGGAGACAACATAATCTTTTTAGCTGCTGGGATGTTGGGTTGGGCAAGCTGTTGTCGCGGATAGAGAAAATCCAGATTAATCAGGTAAACATCCTGTAGAAGTGAAGGGGTTTTGACCTTGAACATGAACTGGTTTCTCTTTCAACAGATGACGCTGGATTGGCAGAATTCTTCCAGAATTTCTGTCTGAAATTCCAGGATCTGCAATTTTATTTGTTTTCCAAAATTAATATCCAGTTGACATATTTCTTGTTGGATTGGCCAAAAAGAACTGTTCGTCAGTGTTGAGTCTTGTTCATTTGGACTATGTAAGTATTTAGTAGGTATGTGCATTTTTATGTCTCTGCATGCCAGAGGAAAGAGGGGGGATTGTGGGATGAAAAGGTGGCAGCCCTCAGGTATTGAACAGAGACTTTGAAAGTAAGGTTGCTTAAACTAAAGAAAAACATGCCTTTGTTGCTTGGGCGTTAGCAGTCAGGATACTAGGACAATTCCTGGCTCTTCAAAGGTAATGTCAGATTCTTCATGATCATCATAATGCATCGACCGCAGCTATAACTGCGGGATTGCACTAGTGCTGCATGAATAATACTGTGGGTAATTTCGATGTGGAGCTTGCACATTTACCTCATGGCCATCCATGCAGGTGCCCTACTTTCCTCTCGCATCCTAAAGAATCTCAGCTATAAAATACCCCTTACTGTGAGCTAATGTCAAACAGAATCCAAGAGGCATTGGAGGGCATGTGAGAGAGAATAAGGCATAGAAGCAGGGGAACATAGACGGGGGAGAGGATGGGAGTGACGGGATTGCTCTGGTGAGCCAGCACGGGTTAAATTGCTCCCTTATTTAATTAGAAAGAGTGTCAAAGATTATGGGCAGAGGGCAGGAGAAAAGGGTTAAGTGAGGAAATGAATCAGCAATGATCAAATTGCTCATAGTGTGTAGGTATGTGGTGGGATCTGGGTCGTGCTGATGAAAATGGAGAGAATAACACATGTAGGTTCAGTGTAAATGGGTGGTTAATCTTATTGTGAACTTGATAGACTGAAGAGCCTGTTTCCTTGCTGGATGCCTCAATAACTCTACGGCTTCAAAATAAAATGAGGATTTATATTTATGCCGTGGTACTGTGTGACCTGGAGGTGATGGTGTTCCCACTGCATTAATGGTGTTGCAAGTGAGAGATGTTGTTCAGAGTATTTTAGAGTCATACGATACAGAAACAGGCCCTTTGGCAAATCACATCCACGCTGACCCTTTAGTTCTTTTACACTAATCATAGTTGTCCGCTTTAGGACTTCATCCTTCTATGCCCCAATTATTCAAGTGCTCTGAAGCACGGTAATTGTATCTGACTCCACCACCTCCTCTGGCAGTGTTCCAGCTATCATTCACTTGGGGGGGAAAGAAGTAATCCACCCATCCCATTTCAGAGTTTCTCTCACTTTAAATTTGTGCCTTTTGCTTTTGATACCCCTGCAATGGGAAAGAGATTGTGATTATCTGTCATATCTATATCTCTCATAATTGTATATACTTCTATCAGATCAACATTCAGCCTCCTTTCTTTGAGGGGCAAATATCCTAGGCTATCTAATCTGTCCCCATAACTAAATTCCTTGATTCCAGGAAACATCCTGGTGAAAATCCTCTGCACTCTCCCCAGTGCTATTACATCCTTCCTGTAGAGTGGCGGCAAACAGAACTACACAGGCTGTGCTGTTGAATAAAGCTTGACCTGACCACATTAGATCATTCTAGGTGCTTACAGATGCTCTGTCCAGTTTGGAGTGCTAAATCCATGGAAGGTTGTCATGAGTGCACAATTCCCGGAATGTTGTCGTGGGTACGCAACCTACAGAATGCTGTCGTGGTTGCACGGTTCATGGAATGTTGTAGTGGCTGCAAAACCTATGGACTTTTGTGGTGACCATGTAATCAGCCTGATTGATTTATTGGAGGCATGTGCAGTTGGAGGATACTTAGCTCAACAGTCTACACCAGCTTCCAGCTGAATTGTCCAGGTACCCCACTCATTATTTCTCTGTCTCCCTGCAAATTATACTCTAACACGCACATGCCTATGACCTCCCCTTTCAGAAATTCTTCTGTTTTTCATTAACCTATTGGACAATTTGTAATGCCAGTTACGCTACAAGTGCATCTTTGGGATATGGGAGCGAACTGGAACACTCGGCGGGATCTTGCATGGTCACTGGAAAACCAAACCAACTCTGCACAGAGAGGTCCTAAAGTCAGGATTGAACTTGTGTCCTTGGAGCTGCGAGGTGCCACTGTGCTGTTCCTTGAGTCATGTTTATAGACAATAGACAATAGGTGCAGAAGTAGACTATTCGGCCCTTCGAGCCTGCACTGCCATTTTGAGATCATGGCTGATCATCTACTATCAATACCCGGTTCCTGCCTTGTCCCTGTATCCCTTGATTCCCCTATCCATAAGATACCTATCTAGCTCCTTCTAGAAAGCATCCAGAGAATTGGCCTCCACTACCTTTCGACGCAGTGCATTCCAGACCCCCACAACTCTCTGGGAGAAGAAGTTTTTCCTTAACTCTGTCCTAAATGACCGACCCCTTATTCTCAAACCATGCCCTCTGGTACTGGACTCTCCCAGCATCTGGAACATATTTCCTGCCTCTATCTTGTCCAATCCCTTAATAACCTTATATGTTTCAATCAGATCCCCTCTCAGTCTCCTTAATTCCAGCGTGTACAAGCCCGGTCTCTCTAACCTCTCTGCATAAGACAGTCCGAACATCCCAGGAATTAACCTTGTGAATCTACGCTGCACTTCCTCTACAGCCAGGATGTCCTTCCTTAACCCTGGAGACCAAAACTGTACACAATACTCCAGGTGTGGTCTCACCAAGGCTCTGTACAAGTGCAAGAGGATTTCCTTGCTCTTGTACTCAATTCCCTTTGTAATAAAAGCCAACATTCCATTAGCCTTCTTCACTGCCTGCTGCACTTGCTCATTCACCTTCAGTGATTGATGAACAAGGACTCCTAGATCTCTTTGTATTTCTCCCTTACCTAACTCTACACCGTTCAGATAATAATCTGCCTTCCTATTCTTACTCCCAAAGTGGATAACCTCACACTTATTCATATTAAATGTCATCTGCCAAGTATCTGCCCACTCACCCAGCCTATCCAAGTCACTCTGAATTCTCCTAACATCCTCGTCACATGTCACACTGCCAACCAGCTTAGTATCATCAGCAAATTATTCTCAATGCCTTCACCTAAATCGTTGACATAGATTGTAAACAGTTGTGGTCCCAATACCGAGCCCTGTGGCACCCCACTAGTCACCACCTGCCATTCCGAGAAACACCCATTCACCGCTACCCTTTGCTTTCTATCTGCCAACCAGTTTTCTATCCATGTCAATGCCTTCCCCCCAATGCCCTGAGCTTTGATTTTACCCACCAATCTCCTATGTGGGACCTTATCAAATGCCTTCTGAAAATCGAGGTACACTACATCCACTGGATCTCCCCCGTCTAACTTCTTGGTTACATCCTCGAAAAAACCCAACAGCTTAGTCAAGCATGATTTACCCTTGGTAAATCCATGCTGGCTCGGCCCAATCCTATCACTGCTATCTAGATATGCCACTATTTCATCCTTAATAATGGACTCTAGCATCTTCCCCACCACTGATGTCAGGCTGACAGGTCGATAGTTTTCTGTTTTCTCCCTCCCTCCTTTCTTAAAAAGTGGGATAACATTAGCCATTCTCCAATCCTCAGGAACTGATCCTGAATCTAAGGAACTTTGGAAAATGATTACCAATGCATCCGCAATTTCCAGGGCCACCTCCTTTAGTATCCTAGAATGCAGACCATCTGGACCTGGGGATTTGTCCGCCTTCAGTCCCATCAGTCTACTCATCACCGTTTCCTTCCTAATGTCAATCTGTTTCATTTCCTCTGTTACCCTATGTCCTTGGCCCATCCATACATCTGGGAGATTGCTTGTGTCTTCCCTAGTGAAAACAGATCTAAAGTACTCATTAAATTCTTCTGCCATTTCTCTGTTTCCCATAACAATTTCACCCAATTCATTCTTCAAAGGCCCAACAGTGTTCTTAACTATCTTCTTTCTTTTCACATACCTAAAAAAGCTTTTGCTATCTTCCTTTATATTCCTGGCTAGCTTGCGTTCATACCTCATTTTTTCTCCCCATATTGCCTTTTTAGTTAAGTTCTGTTGTTCCTTAAAAACTTCCCAATCATCTGTCCTCCCACTCACCTTAGCTCTGTCATACTTCCTTCCTTTTATTGCTATGCAATCTCTGACTTCCTTTGTCAACCACTGTGGCCCCTTCCCCCCTTTGAATCCTTTCTTCTCTTGTGGATGAACTGATTTTGCACCTTGTGCATTATTCCCAAGAATACCTGCCATTGCTGTTCCACTGTCTTTTCTGCTAGGCTATCTGTCCAGTCAACTTTGGCCAGCTCCTCCCTCATGGCTCCATGGTTTCCCCTGTTCAACTGCAACACTGACACCTCCGAGCTGCCCTTATCCTTCTCAAATTGCAGATAAAAACTTATCATATTATGATCGCTACCTCCTAATGGCTCCTTTACTGCAAGATCGCTTGGATTTATGTTCATTACATAACGCTAAATCCAGAATAGTCTTGTCCCTGGTCGGCTCTTGTACAAGCTGTTCCAAGAATGCATCCTGTAGGCACTCTACAAACTCCCTATCCTGTGATCCAGCACCAACCTGATTCTCCCAGTTCACCTGCATGTTGAAATCCCCCATAACTACTGCGACATTACCTTTGCCACATGCCAATGTTAACTCCCTATTCAACTTGCACCCAATATCCATGCTACTGTTTGGTGGCCTGTAGACAACACCCATTTGGGTCCTTTTGCTCTTACTGTTCCTCAATTCTATCCACACAGACTCTACTTCTCCTGACCCTATGTCCCCCCTTGCAAAGGACTGAATCTCATTCCTCCCCAACAGGGCCACCCCACCCCCTCTGCCCACATTTCTGTCCCTACGATAGCACGTATACCCTTGTACATTCGTTTCCCAGGTCTGATCTCCCTGCAGCCATGTCTCTGTTATACCAACAACATTATAGTTACCCATTCGCACCTGAGCTTCAAGCTCATCCGCCTTATTTCTGACACTTCGTGCATTCAGATATAGAATTTTTAGCCCATTTCTCCTCTCTCTGTTTGAATCGCTGCCTATTGTGCTTAATCCAGCTCCCTGAGCTCCCAACGGGCTATACGCCCCTAGAATTTTGTTGTCCTTCCTAAATTTACTTATCCTTTCAACACATTTAACTTCATGTTCCGTCTGTACATGTGTCCTCCTTATCACTTGTTCTGCCTCACTTGTTTCTCTACTACACACTTAATATTCCGGAACCGTGTAGTCCCCACCTGTCCTTTATTCTTCCTCTCGCTATCCTCTCTCACATTCTGGATCCCCGCCCCCTGCAAATTTAGTTTAAACCCCCCCCCCCCAAGAAGCACTAGCAAACTTCCCTGCAAGAATGTTAGTACTGCTCTAGTTCAGGTATAAACTGTCCCTTCGGAACAGTTCCCACCTTCCCTGGAACAAAGCCCAATTATCTATAAACCTGAAACCCTCCCTCCTGCACCATCCTCTCAGCCAAGTATTAACCTTTATAATCTTTCTGTTCCTTGCCTCACTTGCACGTGGCACAGGTAGCAATCCTGAGATTGTTACCCTGGAGGTCCTGCTCTTCAGCTTCGCACCTAACTCCCTGAACTCCCTACGCAGGACCCCCTTACTGATCCTACCCACGTCATTGGTCCCTACATGGACCACAACATCTGGATTCGTGCCCTCCCTCTTGAGAATAACCTGCACCCGATCTGAGATGTCTCGGACCCCGGCACCAGGGAAGCAACATACCATCCGTTTAGTTGGCAATATCTCTCCATTATGAAACCTGCATCTACCACTAACATCCCCACCCTACTCTATATTACCTTAATGGAATCTCTCCTCCTTAAATGTCACTGAGTATGTTAAGCTGTCTGGGGCTCTCATACACTGGGTCACCTCTAATATGAAGCACACTTGGCCAAGTGGAATCTGAAGTATTGTCACTCCGAACACATTTCACTCAGGGCCCTTACAGGCAACAACGACCATATGTTGCAGAATCATAAAGCACTACAGCACAGAAGCAGGCCCTTCAGCTCACCTAGTTTGTGCCTGCCTAGTGTTACGTATTCAGGCAACAATAAATATATGAGTTCGGCAAGGGTTTCTTATAACAAACAGCACGTTTATTAAACACAGAAAACAAACCCCCCAAAAGTAAACAAACACTACCGTAACCGGAAACAGCTGCTGAGCGGCAGCCCAAACAGTTCTTAAAGTGATATTCCAAAAACAGTTCTTAAAAGTGGTATTGCCAAAAGTTCGATATGCTCACAGTCCATTTAAAAGGAGAGACTTTATAGGACGACTTAGGTTCTCTTTCACGTCGCTTGCTTCGATCCCCGACGTCGAACTTCCCACGAAGAGTTTACGAAACAGAACGGCTTAAAGGCACTACCTTCAATACCACTACCTTCAATCCTTTCTAGTTAAACCTACGGATTAACACGAAGATAGTCAATGAAATCCTTCCAAATAAGGATCAAACAAAGGTCGGCCCTGTTTCACCGTAGAAAGCGATTCTCCTCGATCTTTAACTTCCGAACTTCCAATCTTCACTCTCCACTAATTTCTCGAACTAGCAGAATCATAAAGAACCTGCTGGCAATGACCTCTTAAACTTTAGGCATTAAATAAAAACTTCATCCTTCAACTAAACTGCGTCATCACTTCAAACACGCAGTGGCATCAAGTCAACCTGGCAAATCCAGCCACGAACTGCCCTTCCTCACAGGGTGGGGTCTACCTTTTAAAACCTGTAAAAGAAACCGTCACATGATCACTACTGGCGGGAAAATGACGTCACCACCATCACAAGACCATCACCTCAAGACCAGTACAGCTTCAACCCCAGTCACATGACAAGGGCACCACTGTCATGTGTCACGAGTACGTAACACTAGTTTTCTGCCTAGTCCCATTTACATGCACCTGGGCCTCAGCCCTCCATACTTCTGTCGTGCATGTACCTATCCAAACTTCTCTAAGTGTTACAACTGAACCCACATCTAACACTTCTGCTGGTAGCTCATTCCACATTTGTACCGCCCTCTGTGTGAATTAGATTTCACCTTTCACTCTAAACTTATGACCTCTGGTTTGTCTCACGCAACTTGAGGGGAAAAAGCCTGCATGCGTTCTAATTATCTATACCCCTCATAATTTTGCATACCTCTGTAAGATCTCCCTTCCTTCCACGGCATTTCAGAGAATAAAGTCCCAACCTATTCAGCCTATCCCTGTATCTCAGATCCTCAAGATTCTTTAACATCCGTGTAAATTTTGTCTGCATTCATTCAAGTTTATTGATATTTCATGATATAAATAAATTTAATTATTGTAGGCAGGTGACCAGAACTGCACAAAATACTCTAAATTTGGCCTCACCAACATTTTATACAACTTCAGCATAACATCCCAACTCCTGTACTCAATCCCCTGATTTATGAAGGCCAATCTACTGTTACGAACCCCGTAACTGGGTATCTTACCAGCAAAGATAGGAGTATCCGTTGAAGTCTGATAATACTATTTTTAACAGTATTTATTAGTAAAAATATACAAAAATAATATCAATGCAAATATACAGATAATATACGTCATCAATACTAAACCTAAAAGTGCGGGTATAATAATAATCAATAAGAAATAAGCTCTATCATTGTCTAGGGGATAATAAATTGTCCGATGAAAATATATAAAGTTCAGTTCAGTTCATACAGGCTACAGTCGTTGCTGATCACCAGGTGGCAATTGTTGGGGAGAGAGAGAGAGAGAGAGGAGAGAGAGAGAAACTTGCCGACTTTCCTTGTTACGATCTTGATCCGTATCCGTCCTTTAGCTAGACCGTTCTGTGGAGGACTCATCACCCAGGCAAGGGTGCACACACACACAAGCCCCCCACCGGTCTTGTAGTGTCTCTCCTGGTGCGTCTGAGGGGTGTTCCCCAGACACTACTTTTATCCTCACTCACGGGGTCTCAGATGTCAATCAGGTTGGGATGATGCAATCCCTCAACCAGACCACTCTGGCTGCCCCCTGAGGGGTTTCAATGAATAGTACAGTACTCAATACACAATTCCTTCTCCAAGAGACAATAGCAGTAATCAGTGGTTCCGTTCCGCTTTTGTTAGAAGGAGACATTCCACTTTTTGTGTATTCCTGCATTGTCAATAACAACTGCCTTTGCTGTGATCCTGCGTCTCTCTCTTATTACTGACATGATGTGTATCTCTCTCATTTCCTGGGTATCAGACCCGAAATAATAGCGATTTTGTGATTCTCAAAAAGGGGGGGGGGCGACTTTGCACCCTTCTGCCCATCAAAGTTGTTCCTCATTCGTAACACCCCCATCCTTCTAAGGATTTTTACCACTGGGAAAAATTAACTAATACAGAATCTTACAGAATTTCAGAATCTAACACAATACAAAAGAGTTTTTCACTACAGAGTAATACAGTTATACATTCAATTCAGCATCTAAACATTTAGCAATTACATTGTCACTTCCTTTAATATCTTAGTATCTTGTACCTAATAAAATTCCTGTGGCATCAGACTCCAATTTAATAACCACTTTTTTATATTCATTTTCTTCAGCAAAACAAAACTAAAGAGTTGTGATCTTAAGTATATAATACAAAATGTGAACCAATACATGTGTGATTGTTCTATAGTACATTACAAAAGTTTATGCAAATACTAATCTTTATTTTACTTTTAAACTTAACAGTCAATTTTCCATGGTGTTGTCCTTATTATTTGCATGCTTTGTCGAAATCCCTCAAAACCAGATTCTGTTAATTAAAGTAGCATTTTTCAACCTTCGCCCCTTTTCCACTTAACTCCCACATGGTTAGCTTGTTCACCAGTGTGGAATAGGCTTTCACATTCTCCTTTCATAGGAGTTATTTTTATCAACAATGTTTTCCAAACTTAGCCCATCTTCTGAACTTCCACACAATTCTTTATTTTTAAGCAAGTCGTTAGTTTTATCTTCAGGACCCTTCATTCTATTAGTTTTCAGTTTAATATCTGCAAGTGATCCCTCTTTGTTCAAACAACATTCCAAATTCTGCCTCTTCACAGCACACCCTTGAATAACATTAGCGAGTGGGGCACCTTTACATTCCAAATCAAACTGTAATTGATTCACAGGCACCTTGTTAACAAGCCATTGTTCCTTCAGCCTGGTTATTGCTTCTGACACCAATGCAGACTTTAAATTTTCTTCATTTAATTTAGGAACTACATTTTTCCCTTCTCCTTCAATAATAATATTCACATCACCACCTTTTATCTCCTCACTAACTTTTAACACACCTTCTAACACAAACAACTGGGAATTCTCACTTCCCACTAGTACCAAGGTTAACCCTTTCTTCACTGAACCAAGTCCATCTGACCCAAAAGGACTGCATTCCTTTTTAACTGAATCAGATACCTCAGACTTCTCCTGAGTTTCATTACTAGGTTCAGTACCACGTGCATCCACATCTTGAACACACTCAAACGGGACATCTGCCTCTTCCAGGCTTTCAATACCCAACCCCTTTTCAAATTCTAAGTTCCCCTGATCCTCCCAACTACTCTCTGGGCAACTCCCTTCTGGAGTAAACTCGACCCTGTGGGTTAAAACAACCTCATCTGCCAACCCAGCAGGCTTCTTCAAGGTAATGGCATCCTTTTCATCTAGGACTGCCCTTATTTCATTATCGGGAACACATTTAAAATTTTCAACTTCTTCAAACAGTTCTGTCAAGCCAGACAGATCATCCATGTCCAACCCTGGACTTTCTAACAGCTTTATCTGTTTCTCATTTTTACTCCGTGCTTCTATAAATTTCCTCCTGGCTAAGAGTAGGTCTCTCTCCTCTCCTTTACTCTCTTTCACCTCCCTGCTCTCCGTTTTACCACCCTCTAACCCCTCTTGGTACAGGGTCGGTAAAAATGTCTCAGCCAAATCAACACTGGACTGATTTAAACTGGTCTCTTTCTCAGCTGCTTTTCTCGACATGCTGCAAGTGATCACGCATGCGGGATAGATCTTGGAATCTAGGGGCAGGTCCTCAACACTTACAGGCTTGCTCGTCAGCTTCATTGCTGCCCAAACCTCACCACCTGTTAAATTGTTACCAAGAAAGACGTCCATGCCTTCTCTTGGGAATTCTGATCACACTCCTATTTCAACTGGTCCCTCCTGCCATCTTGCCTTTCTTCCTCCTTACTTTTACCACTAGCTCCCGGCTGAATTTCTGCCTCAGCTGGCGGGCTTTCTCTACCGTCTCTATAGTCTTTCTGGTAACTCTTATTCAAGGAAAACTTTGTCTTGTGGGTTAGGGCATATTCATCTGCGAACCTGGCAAATTCAGATATGGACTTATTTGGCTTCTCATTCAAATACATCTGGATATCATCCGAAACACAACCTTTAAATTCCTCAATCAGAATTAACTCCCTGAAATGCCGAAAATCCTCTTCTACCCTTTCTGCCGCACACCAACAATCCAAGAGCACATCCTTCTCATAAGCAAATTCTGCATACGTCTGATTGCACACTTTCTTTAAATTTCTGAACTTTTGACTATAGGCCTCAGGTACCAATTTGTAGACCCAAAGAATGGCCTATTTTACTTCCTCGTAATTCTAATACTCCTCCTCCTCCACAGACAATGCCGCATATGCCGGTTGTGCCTTCCCTTTTAACACACTTTGTAACAATGCCACTCACTGATCTCTGGGCCACTTTTGATTCACTGCCACCTTTTCAAAATGCAAGAAATAACTATCAATATCCGTCTCCTCGAATGGAGGTATTAACCTAAACTCCCTACTAACATTAGACCTCTTCTCTCAGTCCGCCCCTTGGACCCTTCTCTCGTGCTTTAACTTCTCCATGTCCAGCTCATGCTGCCTCTGTTTCTCCTTCTCCCTTTTATCTCTTTCATGCTCCTTCTGCTTTTCAGCTCTTTCCTTCTCCTTTTCAGCTGCTTCCAGCTGTTTTAACTTAATTTCATGTTCCAACCTTAATTTTTCCAACTCTAACTGAGCCGTCCCAATAGTTGGTACCTTTTCAGGGATCTGTTCCAATATCTCAGCCGAAAACACATTCTTCTCAGTATAATACTGAGTTATGGCCCTCCGCATCTCCCACTTTTTCATTGACGACCTCATCTCTGCGAGATTTAGTCCTTTCACAATTTTTACCAAGTCCGTCTTTGTGGCTTCCTCTAGCGCCTTCAAAGTCGGGTTTTGTGTAAATTCATCTACGTCCATCTTTGCTGGTTTCCCGTCTGGCTACCCGCGCAACCAGATCCAAGTCTGGACTTAAAAGCCCGATTTTACCGGCCCTCCAATTTGGTATCAAGTCCCGGACGAGCCCCCAAGTTGTTACGAACCACGTAACTGGGTGTCTTACCAGCAACGATAGGAGTATCCGTTGAAGTCTGATAATACTATTTTAACAGTATTTATTAGTAAAAATATACAAAAATAATATCAATGCAAATATACAGATAATATACATCATCAATACTAAACCTAAAAGTGTGGGTATAATAATAACCAATAAGAAATAAGCTCTATCGTTGTCTAGGGGATAATGAATTGTCCGATGAAAAAATATAAAGTTCAGTTCAGTTCATACAGGCTACAGTCGTTGCTGATCAACAGGTGGCAATTGTTGGAGAGAGAGAGAGAGAGAGAGAGAGAGAGAGAGAGAGAGAGAGAAACTTGCTGATTTTCGTTACAATCTTGATCCGTATCCGTCCTTTAGCTAGACCGTTCTGTGGAGGACTCATCACCCAGGCAAGGGTGGACACACACACAAGCCCCCCACCGGTCTTGTAGTGTCTGAGTCTGAGGGGTGTTCCCCAGGCACTACTTTTATCCTCACTCAGGTGTCAATCAGGTTGGGATGATGCAATCCCTCAACCAGACCACTCTGGCTGCCCCCTGAGGGGTTTCAATGAATAGTACAGTACACAATACACAATTCCTTCTCCAAGAGACAATAGCAGTAATCAGTGGTTCCGTTCCGCTTTTGTTAGAAGGAAACATTCCACTTTTTGTGTATTCCTGCGTTGTCAATAACAACTGTCTTTTCTGTTATCCTGCGTCTCTCTCTCATTACTGACATGATGTGTATCTCTCTCATTTCCTGGGTATCAGACCCGAAATAATAGCGATTTTGTGATTCTCAAAAGGGGGGGGGGGGGCGACTTTGCACCCTTCTGCCCATCAGAGTTGTTCTTCATTCGTAACACTACGTTCAACTAAATTTGTTATCAAAGTACACATATCTCACCATATACAACTCTGAGATTAGTAAATGGTACCATGGTAGCGTAGCGATTAGCGTAACGCTATTACAGCTTAGCGGCATCAGAGTTCAGTGTTCAATTCTGGCATCATCTGTATAGAGTCTGTATGTTCTTCCCATGGAATGCATCAGTTTTCCCAGGGTGCTCCAGTTTCCTCCACAGTCCAAAGATGCACCTGGTAGGTTAGTTGGTCATTATAAATGGTCCTGTGATTAGGTTAGGGTTATATCAAGGTTGTTGGGGTTTGCGGTGAGGTACGGCTTGAAGGACCGGAAGGGCCCACTTCATGCTGTACCCCTATAAATACAAGAAACACAATCAAATCCATCAAAGACATCCCCCAGTAGGATGGACAACAACCAATGTGCAAAAAATGCAAAACAAAAAATAAATAAATATGCAATGTATCAAGAAAATGACTTGCAGAGTCCTTGAAAGTAAGTCCTTAGGTTGTAGGAACAGTTCAGTGATGGGATGAGTGAAGTTGAGTGAAGTTATCCCCTGTGGTTCAAGAGCCTGATGGTTCACCAACCACATTACTATCTAAATTATTAATATACTATAGAAATAGGATATAAGGTGGAGAAATCAATGCAAATTTCCCAGGTACCTTGAGTCCATTAGTGTGCTCATTAATTCACTAGCTGGGAAAATAAAGATTTTCTTTTTTAAGTGACACATTAGGGAAGCAGCTCTTAAGCACAATTTTTAACACTTCTCACTGAGGAATGCGTGCACATAAATCTCCAGGGACTCAGAAGGACATGAGCTAATGGGAAAAGATGTTGCTTCTTACAGAAATGGCCAGAGGCTAAGAGGCACTTTGCTTGCTTTTGCATGCTCTGAAAACAAGTTCAGATGTCTGACTCTGTGCGGTGGTCAGGAGATCAGTGCAAGAGTCCTCAGAATGATCTTCATCAGTTCCGGATCAGAACACATCTGGAGGACAAACACTGTTCAGCACACACTAGTTTGCTAAATATAAAGTTCCCCTCAGCTCTGCACACCAACCACCATCTCAGCATCTGACTAATCAATACTTATATCTCAATTATCCAAACCTAAGTCCATCTCTTGTGTCAAACACTCATGGTGGCAAGGATTTCCTGAAAAAGAAATCTATCTTCTGATATGCAAACATGAGGAAATCTGCAGATGCTGGAAGTTCAAGCAACACACACAAAATGCTGGTGGAACACAACAGGCCAGGCAGCATCCATAGGGAGAAGTAGAGTCAATGTTTCGGACTGAGACCCTTCATCAGGACTAACTCTTCTTTCATTTAGTCCTGATGAAGGGTCTTGGCCCAAAACGTCGACTGTACTTCTTCCTATAGATGCTGCCTGGCCTGCTGTGTTCCACCAGTATTTTGTGTATCTAACTTTTGATAGTTTGAATTCCTCTTCCACCCTGCGTCACAGTTTAATAATGTCAACTTAGTGTCTAAATCTAACTCTTGTTGTTTCCTGTCTTTCTGATAGTAGATTATATAAGAACAGAAGAAATGGGAGAAGGAGTGAGATCAATTCAAAATCATCATGATTGATTCGGTCTTGGCTTCAACATCTGAGAGAATCCACTGGGATTGAATATGACTTAAGCCCACTGTGATTTTGGGGTTAATGTGGCTAATGAGAGCCATGCAAGAACTGTACAGGAAAGGTACGAATAAGATTGAAAGAGTGTAGAGAAAATTTACTAGGATTCGAGGATCTGAGTTGTAGGGAAAGGTCGATTAGATTAGGACTAAATTTCCTGAAGTGTTGAACATTGAGGGGAGCTTTATTAGAAGAATAGAAAATTGTGAGGTGCATAGAAAGGGTTAATGGAAACAGGCTTTTACCACTGAGAAACACACACAAAGTGCTGGAGGAACTCAGCAGTTCAGGCAGCACCTATGGAAAAGGGTAAATAATTGATGTTTTGGGCCAAGACCCCTCATCAGGGCTCTTTTCCATAGATGCTGCCTGGCCTGCTTTGTTCCTTGGCATTTTGTGCGTGTTGCTTTGGATTTCCAGTATCTGCAGATTTTCATATCTACACGTCTGTTTTATCTCTGAGGTTAGGTAACACTAGAATTAGAAGTCTGATGTAATGTAATAGGTAATTTTTTGACCTTTTATATACACTTTCTGTATAAAATACTGGAAAGAGATGTTAAGGGAGAAGGGTATAATATTTAATGGAAACCTTAGGGGGAACTTTTTCATTCAGATGGTGGTACAAGCTGCCAGCAGAAGTAGTGAATGTGAGTTTGATAGAATTTGGATAAGTACAGTCCATAGAAATAGACAGACAAGCAACATGCAAAGAAGATAAATTGTGCAAGAAATAAATGACACTGAAAACATGAGTTGTAGAGTCTGTCAAAGTGAGTCTGCAGGTTGTAGAATCAGTCCAGAGTAGTGGTGAATGAAGTCAACCTCACCAGCTCGGGAACATGATGGTTGTAGAGGTAATAACTGTTACTGTACGTGGTGGTGTGGGACTTAAGGCTCCTGGACCTCCTACTCGACGGTAGTAGCGAGAAGAGGGCATGACCTGGATGGTGGTGATTTTTGATGAAGGATGCTGCTTTCTTGTGGCATCTCTCTATTCAAATTTACTGAACGGTGGCAAGGGCTTTATCTGTGATGGATTGGACTGTCTCCACCTTTTTCTGTAGTCTTTCCCTTCCTGGGTGTTGTTTTTTCCATACCAGGCTCCCAGTCAGGATACTCTCTACTGATAGAAGCCTATCAATGTTTTTGGTGACAAACTAAATCATTGCAAATTTCTAAGGAAGTAGAGACACTATCGTGCATTCTTCATGATGGCACTTATGTGCTCGTCCCATGACAGATACCAAGGAATTTAAAGTTAATGACCCTCTCCATACCAAAACCCTTAATGAGGACTGGCTCATGGACCTCTGGTTTCTTCTTCCTGTAGTCAATAATCAGCTCTTTGGTTTTGCTGATGTTGAGGGAGAATTTGTAGTTGTGGTACCATTCAAACAGATCTTCAACCTCCCTCTTGTACACCAATTTGTCACAACCTTTGATTCAACCAACAACAGTGGTATAATCAGCAAACCTAAATATGTATAAAGTGAATAATGCAGCTGAGGAAATCGACGGTCCAGTTGAATAAGAATGTATCAAGGCCCAGGTCTTCAAGCTTAGTGATGAGTTTCAAGGGGGTGATAGTGTTGACTGCTGGGCAGTAATGAATGCAGAGAATTCTGATGTATGCATCTTCATTGTCTCAGAGGTGTTTCAGAGCTGAGTGAAGAGCCAATGAAATAGTATCTACTGTTGACCTGTTGTTGTGGTAGGAAAATTGGAGCAAATCCAAGTCACTCCTCATGCATGAGTTGATACGTATCATGTCCAATCTCTCAAAGCATTTCATAAGGGATGTAAGTGCTACTGGATGAGAGTCATTGAGGCAGGCTACCACATTAATCTTGAGCACTGGTGTGACTGAAGCCTTCTTGAAACATGTGGGTGCCTCAGACTGTTGAACTGAGAGTTTTGAAGATCTCCATCCAGCACAGCACAGGTCTTCAGCACTCATCCAGGTACACTGTCTAGGCCAGATGCTTTCTGTTGATTCACCCCCCTGGAAGATGCTTTCACGGCAGCTTCAGAGACTGAAATCATAGGGTTGTCAGGGACTTTGGGGGGTTCAAGAAGGTGCTTCCATGTCCTGTCAGTCAAAGCAAGCATAAATGGCATTGAGCTGACCTGGGACTAAAAACTATCATTTACAGTATATTGCTTGGCTTGCTTTGCAGGGGGTAATGGCATTCAAGCCCTGCCCAGCTGTTGTAAATCCCTCTGCGATTCATGCTTAGTCCAGAATTGCCACTGTGTGTGAGATGGCTTTTTTGAAGCCACACCTGGAGCTCTTGTACTTGTACTTTCCTGGGATCACCAGTACAGGACGCCACCGATCAAGCCCTCAGGAGACTGCGGATTTTTTGCTTCATCCAGGACTTCTGGCTGGGGAAGACACTGAAAGAATTTCTGGCGGCACGCTAACTGATGAGTGTCTATCATCACTCATCATTGTGGTCTGTGACAGCTTTGGAGTATTCATTCGGTTCCTCAGTCCATTGACTCAAAGCAGTTCTGTAGTCACTCCTCTGTGTCCTGTGACAACCTCGTTGTTATCCTTACCTCTGATGCATTGCTCTTAGTCTCTGCTTATATTCAGGTAGGATGAGGACAGCCAGGTGGTCGGTTTTCCTGAAATGTGGTTGAGTGTGTTGGGTCCTCTGGTGTTGCAGCTGATGGTAGTTGGGCAGAGATTTCTTGAAACTAGTCTGATTGAAGTCTCCAGCAAGGATGTGCAAGGGGTCAGGGTAAACTGTTTCTTGTTTGTTAATCGTGGGATTCAATGCATTGGGTGCTTGCTTGACCATGGCTCGGGGAAGGTGGGGTGATGGAGGCTGGGAGAGAAAGGATACAGAAACATCCTGCCTCCACCCTCCAGAGGATGCTGGAGCCTTGCAGAATTCAGCAAGTATATCCCTATCCACCCTGCCGGTCTCACAAATGCTTGTTAAAAATTTCAAGAACAGTAGGTCAACTTCATCAGAGAGTTGCTTGATAGCAGTGGAGTGCACTTGCTGCTCACGGTGTTACAGCCTGCTTCAGGCTCCCAGGGAAGAATGCATCAGAGGCAGAGCACGGTCCAACGAATGGATCTTATTGTGGTTGCAAGACCCCATTAGACATTGGTAATGTAGAGTACTGTGAGCCTATTTCTCTGGTTTATTGATGAGACCAATGGCAGGGGAGCTGAGTGGCCTCGGATGTTGCGTGTACCAGGCCCTCATGCCTCAGGAGTTGCTTGTTACAGCTGCCAGGGAAGGAGGCTCTGGAGCTGGCCGTGTGCTGTTGGATGTCATGCTGGCTTGAGGGCTGCTTTCCAGTGCTCACTCAGTGGAAGTCGAGCTGCGTTCCATTTCTCTATGGCTCCACGTGCGCAAGATGAGGAACTGCTGCTGGTTTCTGGTTTGCAGAAACATGGCTCCAGGACAACATCCATGCACCGTCAATCTAATGAACTGGCCTAAAGCTAATACATAATTAAAGATATTAAAGTAAGTAAAATTAAGCAAATTTTATGTCAATGACACTTACCTTTCTTCACAGGACATAAGGTGGGTAAATTCCAAGGCCAGACTGAATTTGTTCTTCACCTTTGTGGGGTGCTAGAGGGGCAATCGCAGTGGCCCTTGCGCAGGTGTTTGCTTCATCTGTTTGCTTCAGTTTATTGAACCTAGTGGAACTGTTTCTACTGTCAGGAGAAGAGGCAAAGGCGGGTCCTGGCACCTTAAAACCAGTGCTTCGGGTAGATGGAGCTTGTCAGCCTGGGAAGGCAGTCCATCTAAGAGAGGGAAAACTCTGATTTCAAACCTCCGCTGCCTTGCGGCCATACCCACTCATGGGAAAGGTTTCGGGAGTAAACCCTGAGGACAAATCCGGAGCTGGAGTCCCTAAGACAGTCCGACGTTGTTTTCAATCTCGTTCTGGCAACTCCTGCGATGACACTAGTGCCAAGCTGTATCGGCCGTTGCCCTTCCCTTGGACAACATCGTGGCATGGAGAGGGGAGACTTGCTGCATGGGCAACTGCCGGTACATACAACTTTGCCCAGGCCTGCGCTCTGGAGACTGTGCAGTCTCACGAGACTAACGGATGCCACACATCGCTGAATCATCAGAGAATTTCTGCAGGTGATATAAGACCATAAGATATAGGAGCAGAAGTAGGCCATTCAGCCCATCGAGTCTGCTCCGCCATTCAATCATGAGCTGATCCAATTCTTCCAGTCATCCCCACTCCCCTGCCTTCTCCCCATACCCTTTGATGCCCTGGCTAATTAAGAACCTATCTATCTCTGCCTTAAATACAGCCAATGACTTGGCCTCCACAGCCACTCGTGGCAATTAATTCCACAGATTTACCACCCTCTGACTAAAGTAATCTCTCCGCATCTCAGTTCTAAAAAGAAATCGTTCAATCCTGAAGTCATGCCCTCATGACTCAGTGTTGCTTCTAAAGCCTAAGGTATGCAGGGTAAACAGGAAGGGAGTCATTTTAGCCTCCTGTGGGGTCCCAGTGCTGCTTATGACCATGTCTGACACACAGCTCTGAAGCTGCATGTACTGCGGCCTTACAGTCAGGTAGTCCATTATCCGGGATACAATGGAAGTGCCAGTCTACATTGAACAGAGCTTCCCCCCCTACCAAGGAGGGCTGTATGGTATTGAAGGCACTCGAGAAATCAAAAAACATGATCTGCACAGTGTTGCCCTGCTAATCCAAGTGGGAGAAGGCTTTATTCAGCAGGTAACTGACAGCATCGTTGACTCCTATGTGCTCTTGGTAGGAAAACTGCAGAGGATCAAGGGCTGATATGACCAGGGGTCAGAGATTAGCCATGACCAGCATCTCTAGGGTGTTCATGATATTGAGGTCAGGACCATCAAGGTAGTCAGGTCAGGTAGTCATTCAAGACTTTTGGTCTTGAGTACTGGGACCACACATGATGCTTTCCACCCAGCAGGGACCCTTTGCAGGCGGATGAGGAAAAGACAGTGGATGCTATTTACTGAGACTTCAGCAAAGTCTTAGTCCCTGAATTCCACATCACCTTACCTTTCAGACCAGCTCCCATGTAATAGTAATTGGTTAACCTTTTCCCAAAGGAATCTTGTAAAATAGCCAACATACTGAAAGGAGCTCAAACTTGGAAAATGGAATTAGAATTTGAATTGGTTTATTATTGTTACATGTACTGAGATCCAGTGAAAAGATTTTTTTACATACAGATCAGATCATTGCACAAAGCATTGGTAAAAGAGTAGCAATGTCGAATAAAGTGTAACAGCAACAGAGAAAATGCTGGACAAATAAGCAGGATCAATTAACTCTCATGATGGAAGAATGAAGTCATTATGTTGATATTTCACTCAGGACTGTAGAAGATTGATGAGAAAGGAAGTTGTTGAGGATTGGCAGTATCATTGAGAGTGGGATGTAAAAGGAATAAGAGGTATAC
The DNA here is from genome assembly GCF_030144855.1 of Hypanus sabinus. Lineage (NCBI taxonomy): Eukaryota > Metazoa > Chordata > Chondrichthyes > Myliobatiformes > Dasyatidae > Hypanus > Hypanus sabinus. The sequence continues at coordinate 42,597,527 of NC_082726.1, read as the reverse complement.
TGGTTTGCAGCTGTCTTGGGGAGCAAAGTGAAGTCAAAACATGGATTTTATTTAGCATCAGCTTCAGTGAAGACAGCGAAGAATGATCAAGTTAGAATATTTTTCTCAGTCTTTCTAAAGGAACTGTCGAAAACAGATATGGGAGTTAGGCAAAGGTATGGTCCTCCTACAGAATGTGGATGATTTGTGACATTACCAAAGTCCTTATTGACTATGTTTGAGAGAAGTACATCCAGCTACAGTCCCTGTCTCTTCACACGGAGCAGCTGGAGCTGCTATGGAGCACCTGGGATGCAGGACACCCTGGATAGCATGGTTAGTGAGTCGCTCATAACACAGGAACAGAAAGAAGACCAAGACCAATGGGAAGGGCAGTAATTCCAAGGCACATGGTACAGGAATTCCTTCTCATCTTTCCCTCTCACACGGGTTAACCATTTCAGATTCTGTTGGGGAAATTGCCTCTTCGAGGAAAGGCTGTTTGGTTGTCTCTGGCCCATCAGAGAAGGGAAAAGTCTATGTGAGCAGTAGTGGTGGAGGATTCATTATTGAGGGAAACATCCAGGAAAGGATAAGATTGGTCCTCAAGCTAAATTTCTAAATTGGGGAAAGGCAAATTTCAATAGTGTAAGGAGATACTTGACCGTAAAAAGCACCTGACAGATGAGAATCTTCAAAAAGATAGTAAGAGTTCAGGGCCAGAATGTTCTGGTGAGAGTGAAAGGCAAAGATGACAAGATTCAACAAATTTGAATGACAAAATATATTGAAGGTTTGATCAAGAAATAAAAGGAAATATGTGACAGATGTTGGCAATTGTAATCAAGGGAGTCCCTTGAGCAATACAGAGGATGTAAAAGAGAAGAAAGCCATTGTGAAGGCAGAAAGGAGCCATGAAATATCCTTTGCAGGCAAGATTAAGGAGAATCTGAAGACATTTTATCAGTACAGTACATATGTAAGGAGCAATAGGATAGCCAGGGGGAGTGTGGGTCTCCTAAACAACAAAAGATGTAATTCATGTGTTGAATCAAAGTCCTAAATGAATAACTTTTTGTCCATTTACATCACCGAGAAGGTGTGGAAGAAAGTGAATTTGGAAAGAGTAGATTGATAGTCTGAAGCAGGTTGGTATTACGAAGATGGCAGTGTTAGATATCTTGGAACACATGAAGGTGACTAAATCTCCCGGGCCAAATGAGATCTGTCCCAGAACGCTATGGTAAGCAAGGAAGGAGATCGTTGGGACTCTGACATAGGTTTTGCATCTTTGTTAGCCACAGATAGGCTACAAGAAGTCAAGAAAATTATTAAGTCAGGTCAAGTCAAATTTATTTTCATTTAACTAGATAGATGTGCATAATATATATGACTATACTGTTACAAATGTGAAGCAACTCTGAGGGGCCAAAGGGTACAAAGTTGCCCCCTCCTTTTTGAGAATCGCAAGATCGCTATTAATTCGGGTCTGGGACGCAGGAAATGAGAGAGAGATACACGGAATACACAAGGTTTGGAATGTGTCCTGGCCTCAGCGGAACGGAACCACTAATAACGGCCATTGTCTCTTGGAGACGGAGTTGTGTATTGAATACTGTACTATTCCTTGAAGCCCCTCAGGGGACAACCAGAGTGGTCTGATTGAGGGATTGCATCATCCCAACCTGACTGACATCTGAGACCCCGTGAGTAAGGATAAAAGAGGGGTCTGGGGGACAACCCCTTTAGACACACCAGGAGAAATGCTAGAAATCCCATGATAGTGTTTTATAGCGAAAGCCGGTGAGAGCTCATGTGTGTCCTCCCTTGCCAGGGTGGTGGGCTCATCACGGAAGAACGGTTTAGCTAAAGGAGAGGTCACAAGTGAACGGCCACGACAACGAGACTCCTAACGGATCAAAATCATAAAAGGAAAGCCGGCAAGTTTTTCTCCAAATCTCTCTCTCTCTCTCCAACCATTTCAACACAGCGGTCCCCAACAGCTGCAACCTGCATGAACTGAGTGACTTTTATATTTCCATCGGACAATACATTATCCCCTAGACAACGATAGAGCTTATTTCTTATTGATTATTATTATACCCACACTTTTAGATTTAGTATTGACGGTATATTATCTGTATATTTGCATTGATATTATTTTTGTGTATTTTTACTAATAAATACTGTTAAAAATAGTATCATCAGACTTCAACAGACGTCTCCATCTTTGCTGGTAAGTTATCCAGTTATGGGGTTCGTAACAATATAATCTATATAGAAACAAGACGTTTCTCTGAACCAGGGTGTAAAGCACAGTAGTCCAGTAACACATGATAACTTATGAAGGTAAAGATAAAATATACAGGCAAATCACACATACACAACATGCTAACGTGCATTAATATTAAATACTGTACTGGAACAGATTAACCAGTCACACTTCAAATACGATGCGGGCAGGGAGTTCAGAAGCCTAACAACCTGGGGGAGCAAACTGTTTCCCATCCTGACACTTCTTGTTTTTATGCACTGCAGTCTCCTGCCTGATGGTAGAAAGTCAAAGAGGATGCTGGATGGATGGGTGGGTTCCTTAGTAATACTAAGGGCTCTGCACACACAGCGCTCCTGATAAATATCGCTGATGGACGACTGGGAGACCCTGTTCTCACAGTCCTTTCAATACTTCTGGTCCAGTACTCCACTGCTCCCATACCAGAAGGAGATGCCACTTGTCAGGACGCTTTCAACGGTGACTAATGTTGTTATTTTATTTAAGAACATCAGCAGGTATAAGCAAGAAATTACAGGCAGTTGTGGCATATGGCAGTGATGAGGAAGATATTGGAGAAAATTCTCTATGTGTCAGAATTATTGTACATTTGGAAAAGGAAGGGCTGATAGGGATCTGGGTGCAATTCCTGCCGTGACTGTAAGGAGTTTATACGTTCTCTCTGTGGCTGTATGGGCTTCCTCCAAGTGCTTCAATTTCCTCTCACAGTCCAAAAAGCATTGATTGGTAGGTTAATCGATTACTGTAAATTGTCCCATGATTAGGCTGGGGTTAAATCAGAGGTTGCTGGGTGGCGAGGTTTGAAGGCCTATTCCTATTCCATGCTGTATCCCAGTAATTAAATAAATGGTGAGCATGGCTTTGTGTGGAGGAAAATGTGAACATAGATTATAGAACAGGACAGCAAAGGACAGGCCATTTGGCCCACAATGTTGTGGTAAACTCAATGCTATTTTATACTCAATGCCCTCCTCCTGTGGATCATTCGTAACACTCAATTCACTTGATATTCATGAGGCTATTTAAAAGCCTCGTAAACTCTCCACCAAGCTCTCTGCCTCCACTGCAGCCCCTGGTAACAAGGATGTGAGAGGCCTGAAGTCTGCAAATCCAGGACAAGGGTTGGTGGTTGGAGGTCCAGAGGCAGGCTGTCCTGGGGCTGGAGATCTGTCTGTGTGTATGAGTGTGTCGGTGCGATGGAGACAAGGGACTTACCTTGCTGTTATGCTTTTGTTTTATTGCTGTCGCTGTCACTGTTATTGCATGTGTTGACCTGCTGAATATTGTGGGTGTGCTATGTCGGTGTTGGAAAGTGTGGCGACACTTGAGGATTGCCCCCAGCACTTGTTTAGGTTGTGTTGGTTTTTAGCATAAAAAAATGTATTTCACTGTATGTTTCAACATACATGTGTTAATTAAATGAAATTGGATCTGAATAGAGAGACTTTGTGGTTCAAGTCTATAGTTATGTGAAAGTGGAGCAGAGGCCAATATGGTAGTGAATATGACATATGACATACTTCTCTTCATAGGTTGTGGCATGGAATTAAAAAGTGGAGATTATGTTGCAACTTTACAAAACACTGGTTAGAGTGCTCTTGGAGAATTATGTACAGTTCTGGTCACCCCACTATAGGAATTATTTGGTTATGTTAGAAAGAGTGCAGAGAAGAGGGAGTGAGATTCAGGGAAACTGAATGATGTTAGGTGAGATGGAGGGAAACTCAGGCAGATGGAAAACAGTATAGGGAAGGTGGAGTGAAACTTAGACAATGTTCAGAGGAACATAGATGGGCACCCCAGTCAGTATGGACTTGGGCTGAGGGGCCAATATCTATGCTGTATTCCTCTAAGACTCCAAGCATGGTGACTTGGAACTGAGAATGTCAACTTTGATCTATCGATCATCTCTTGAGGAGAATTTTACCAAATGCTCTGAATGGCTACAGCAGAGAATGAATATTCAGTGAAGTTCTTTATAAAGCCAACAATGTCTGCTGGGCATTTTCTAAAAGACTGCCAACATGATACATTTGTGGATAAGCATGAAATATTTAACTTGTTCTAGGAACTTAGTGTGAATGTAATTTACTACACTGACATCCATTTCAAATCTTAATTCAGAGAGTCTTTGGCCAAAAAAATCCACATCTGGAATGAAGAAGACGGCAAATGAAATATGTTATTAAATGGGATTTTTTATGAGAAGGGAGCCCTTTGACATTTGTAAAAAATATGAAAGAGTTCCCTCCTCATGAAAATTCCCATTGGCACAAAGTAATCTGTTGTAGTAAAACTCAGAGAGAATCTGCATAGACTGTAGTCAGTACATTTTGGAAATATACCCCCTTTTGCTCTAACCAGAATGACGCAAAAAAAAATCTTTAACTAACTGCAATAGGTACAAAATGTTGTTGGAAATCAGCAAGTCAGGTAGCATCTATGCAGGGAAACAAACAGCCTGAAACGTTGACTGTTTATTTCCCTCCATAGGTGCTGCCTGACCTGTTGAGGTCCTCCATCATTCTGTGTGTATTGGTCAATATTTCCAGCATCTGCAGAATCTCTTGTGGCTAGACCTTTAACTATCAAGAATATTGGAAAGGAAAACCTATCAGATTTATTGGACAATTTAAGGGAGCTCGTCTTAAACTGCTTTGGAGAGAATGTTGATGATCAGGGTTGATATTCAGTGAAGGGAAATAATAGCTGCAACAGATTAATTTTTTGTGGATATGCACTCCGTGACCATTTTATCAGGCACACCTGTACCCTTGCTTGTTAATGCAAATATCTAATTAGTCAATCATGTGGCAGCAACTAATGCATAAACATGTGCAGACATGGTCAAGAGGTCCAGTTGTTGTTCAGACCAAACATCAGAATGGGGAAAGAATGCGATCTAAGTGACTTTGATCGTGGAATGAATGTTGGTTTCAGTATACCAGAAGCTGCTGATGTCCTGGGATTTTTGCACACAGCCATCTCCAGAGTTTACAGGGAATGGTGCAAAAAACAAAAATAAACATCCGGTGAGTGGTAGTCCTGTGGGTGAAAATACCTTGTTAATGAGCGAAGTCAGAGGAGAGTGGCCAGACCGATTCAATCTGACAGGAAGGTGACAGTAACTCAAATAATCATGCATTGCAACAGTAGTGTGCAAAAGAGCATCTCTGAATGCACAACACATCAAATCCTGAAGTGATTGGGCTACAGCAGCAAAAAACCATGAACATACCCTCAGTGGGTACAAGCCGTACCTAATAAAGTGGCCACTAAGTGTAGATAGAAGGGAACAAGTGGATAATTGGAATTAGAATTTTGAAGGCCTTCAAAAAAGTGGCACACAGGAGGTTTTTGTTAGTTGTTACTAGAAGTTACAGTTGTTACTAGTACTTTGTAGGTGAATATATAGCAATGATCTAATGAACTGCAAGATCTTATTGCCAGCAATAAAAAAGGAATATGGAATGGAATAAACAGGTTGATGTTTTGGGATGAGACATGTTGTACCTCGAAGTGGATGGGATAGAACAGCAGAAGACTACACCTGCTTCGAATCCTCTACCTAATATTGTGACTATGGAGCAAACAGTATATTGTGGAACATCTAAAATTACCCAACAGTTGGTTTGGCTGAAAATTGTTCGTCATGAGTGAAGTTTCCTGCAGGCATATTTTGATAGAGAGCTCCAGAGAAATGGTGAGTGGTATCATTCCTCAAGACGATGGGAGACAATAGTCAACAAAGGCCTCAGCAGGGAAAGGAAAGACTCTGTATATAAGGAATGTAAGGAGATCATTCACCCCCTTGATCCTGTATCCCTATTCGAAGAAACATGTAACACTATACTCTCACCTTTGCCTATGTGCCTTAATATATTTTAATAACAAAAAAAACTTTCTCAGATAAAATTAATAATTGGCTTAATATCAGTTGCTATATGCAGCAGAGAAATCCAAATTGCTATCTTTCTGTCAATATAGGACTGTTTTCTAACTGCTCCTGAAAACTTGGCAAACTGGTCTTACAAATTTCAAGGAAACTAATCCTTGTTTCTCTAATCCCTCCTCATAATTTAATAGCATCCACTATGGCCAACTTTGAAACACTGTCTAAAGCTAATCTATTATTTCCATGATGTGCTGCCTCTGTGGTATCCCAGATATGATCTAATCTGTGGATTTCATTGCCACTGATGGCTGTGGAGGCCAAGTCACTGGTCATGTTTAAAGTGGAGGGTGGCACTTCCTTAATTAGTAAGGGTGTCAAAGGTTATAAGGAGAAGGCAGGAGAATGGGGTTGAGAGGGATAATAAATCAGCCATGACAGAATAGTGGAGCAGCCTCAGTGAGCCAAATGTTCTAATTTTGCTCCAATGTCTTATGGTTTTATGGTCTTCTGAAGTGCAATTAAGTATGAACAATAAATGAAGGCTTTGCAAATGACCGCCATGATATTTCAGAGAAATAACTGAATAAAAATAGGTAATCCAAGAGACTGTGAAATGGAGTTTGAATTCACTATCCGTTAACTCAGAGAGCATTCACTGAGCCATGAAATCTGGATAAGCAGTTTAAAAAACATGGTGATATTACAAAGATCCGCTTGTTGATGAAGTGGAAATATTTTCTTCCTGGTTTCAAACATCAACGAGTGATGCGATATGAGAAACTTGGGCTATCTGCCTATGTGCAACTAATATTTATGAGATATGCATCATGTTCCTTGAACTCGGCATTGTACGATAATCAGAGCAATGTGTGTAGATGTTTCTCAGTCCCAGCTCATTTCACTGAGAAAAAAAATCATTTTGTGGATGGCTTTACCAATCAGAAACAAAGCAATTAGCCTGGAAAAAGAGAGTTAATTATTTCTGTGCATTACTCCCTTTTCACGATGTGATTAAAAAGAACACCAGTCGATTTTTGCTCCTTAGTAGAACATTACAGGTTTCTTCATTTGTCTGCATCACCTGTGTCCCTTCACGCCCTAGAGATTCCTTGCACCCAAAGACATCAATAGAAATTACAGTGCTAAAGTCAATTGCAATTCCATTCACCAGGTTAATATTTAAAATGTACAAATTGTTCTGCTTTGTAGAGCTAATGAGGGGTAGTTTGAATGTGAATGCAGGGATTTAAAGAGACCTATGAAGTGCACACTCTTCAAAGTTGGAAGAGAGATGGGCACAGTTGGTCGAGAACATTACTTTTCAGAAGCAGCCTAAGCACCGATATTTTACATGAGGTGGGCTTCTTAGAGAAAAAAATGAGTCATAGTCATGAGTCATGGAATTATGCCCTTCAGCCCATTAGCTCCATTCCAGCCATGGTTTCCATAGTGGACAATCCTTTTGTAAAAATTGACTGTTTACTCTTTTCCATAGAAATTGCCTGGCCTGCTCAGCTCCTCTGGGATTTTGCGTGTGTTGCTAAGATTTCCATCTTCACTGGTTCCACTTGCCCTCATCATTCTTGAAAGCACATTAAGCACAATTTTCTTACAATGTACTGTAGAAATACAATTCCCTCCATCCTTCCCTCTATTGCCTCCCCGTAGAGTTTAATCATGATGAGTGGAGGATTTATGGGCAGAGTAACACACCCAAAATGCTGGAGGAACTCAAACAGGTCAGGCAGCATCTATGGAGGGAAATACACAGTTAATGTTTTAAGACCAAGACCCTTCTTCCAGCATTTTGTGTGTGTTGATCAAGACTTTTAGCATCTGCAAGATCTCTTGTGTTTCTGATATGTGGACTGAGACTTTGTATCTCAGAGGGAATAAAATTGTCTCTCTAGGACTCAGAAAACAGTTAAATAATATGAACTTGTTCCTCAGTGAAACTGCCAGCAATGGCACTCTTGAAAATCTTGGTTTAAAATTAGTTTCTGACTTTGCTCCTTTCCTACACTTTTTCTTTATTATTTCAGGATCAAGTTCCTCAACCATAGACCGCAAGACCATAAGACATAGGAGCAGAATTAGACCATTTAGCCCATCCATTCTGCTCTGCCATTCCATTATGGCTGATTTATTATCCCTCTCAACCTATCCCTCGTAAAAATTCCTAAACCCTCTATTCATTCAGTCTCCTTGTTAATAAATGGTCTCTGGTCCCAGTAGATGATATTTTATTTTGGAATCATCTACCTGGCTCAGTTTCTGCACTCTGAGAGGATTGTATGAATGGCACTTTTTACTGGAGGCACATTATCATGAAGGAGCAGAGCTAAAGTACAGGGGCACCAAGTAAAGCTGTCCAATGTTCTCCTGTTTTGATCAAAACCTATCCTGAGGGATGAACATGTTTGTTACTGAGAGATTGTTTCCTTTGGTTGGATAGTATGGAACCCGAGACACAAAGATTGGATCAGTGGACTTACAAAATGAGGATAATTTCTCTGCTTGAGAATGGTTTCTATTATAAGACACAGGAGAAGAATTAGGCCATTAGGCCCATTGAGTGTGCTCGCTGCGGCTGATTTATTTTCCCTCTCAACACATCTTCCCGCCTTCTCACCGTAACTTTTGATGCCTTGACAAATCAAGAACTTACTGTCCGAAGCATCTGCCACATTCCTCTGGGGAAAGAGATAGAGGTCTATGGGTAACTCTAGGTAATTTCTAAAGTAAGTACATGTTTGGCACAGCATTGTGGGCAGAAGGGCCTGTATTGTGCTGTAGGTTTTCTGTGTTTCTATGTTCCAGGAGGCTGTGAATATAGAGCAGGCACCAATTTAGGAAGATTATTAAAGGTGCTTTCTTGATAAAAATAGAGTTGATCACTGGGAAAGTATCCTACAGAGAGGAGGGCCCCACTGCGTATCAGCATGTGTTATTCAACCAGAGGGATCATTCCTTGTGCTTGTTATTCTAATTCAAGAACACCATCTAAAATCCATTGTTTCACTAACAATCACCTTTGACTGTGGATTGAAGATTCATTGATTGTCGGGTGCCTCCACATTGATCTGTTCCTTTGTTTTCCTCTCAGCCCAGGAAAGTCAACTGTCATGCCAAACAAATGGAATTTTTATTTCAATTGGAAATTCAATCCAGAAGAGGAGATATATTCCACAAACTGAGAAGAGGAAATGTTGACCTGGTTTGTGTTGGGCTGGTTGTCTGATAGTTTGCTGTCTTGTGCAAGCCTCAGAGTATCTTCATCTATGCTACATTGACTACTGCATCCGTGCTGCATCATGCTCATGCCAAGCTTGTCAATTTCATCAACTTTGATTTCAGCTTCCATCCTTTCCTCAAATTCACTTGGTCTATTTCTAACACCAATCTCCATTTTCTTGATCCCTCTGTTTCCATTCTGGGGACAAACTGCCTAGTGTTATCTTTTATAAACCTCCTGATTCCTATTGTGATTTTGACTATACCTCTTCTCACCCTGTCCCCTGTAAGAACACTATTCCCCTTTCTCAGCTCCTTCATTGCTGCCACATCTGTTCACAGGATGTGGCTTTCTTTTCTGGAACATCAGAGATGTCCTCCTTCTTCAATGAACAGGGTTTCCCTTTCTCCAGCACTGGTGCAGTTCTCACCCCTATCTCCTCCATTTCCCTGACATCCACCCTCACCCATCTTTTTGCCATTTTAACAGTTCCTTTAGTCCTCACCTAGCACCTCATGAGTCTCTGCATGCAGCATACCATTCTCCACAGCATCCACCATCATCAGCAGGATCCTACAACCAAACACATCTTTACCTCCCCTCCACTTCCTACCACCCACAGGGATTGCTCTCTCTATGATTCCCTTGTCCATTCGCCCCTCCCCACTAAACTTCCTCTAAGCACTTTTCCCTGCAAGTGGAAAGAGTGCGATATCTGCCCATTCACCTCCTCCTATTCAGAGCCCCAAGCAGACCTTCCAGGTGAGGAAACACTTCATTTGTGAATCTGCCAGGATTACCTACTGTACCTGGAGCTCCTCACACAGGCTTTTCTACATTGATGAGGCCTGACATAGAGAGGGGGACTGCCCTGCCGAGCACTTTCGCTCCATCTGCAAAAAGCAGGGTTTGCCAGCGGCCAACCATTTTAATTCCAATCCCCATTCCCAGCCTGACACATTGGCCCATGGCCTCCTCTACTGCCATGAAGAGACCACTGTCAGGTTGGAAGAGCAACACCTCATATTGCATGTTGGTAGCTTCCAACCTGATGACATGAACATTGATTTCTGGTCATTATTCCCCCTTCCCCTTCCTTCTTCTTCCATTCTCCATTATGGTTCCCCTCTTACCTCTTCTCTTCTGTTCACCTGCCTATCACTTCCCCGTGGTGCCCCTCATTCTTCCCTTTCTCCATTGGTCCACTCTCCTCCACTCAGATTCCTTCTTCTCCAGCCCTTTGCCTTTCTCACCTATCACCTCCCAGCTTCCTACTTCATCACCCTCTCCCCCCACCCAGATGGTTTCACCTATCACCTTCTAACTTGTACTCCTCCCCAATCCTTCCACCTTATTCTAGTTTCTTCCCCCCTTCCTATCCAATCCTGATGAAGGATCTCGGCCTAGAACGTCGACTGTTTTCACTTCTATGGATGTTATCTGACCTGCTGAGTTCCTCTATCATTTTGTGTGTGTTACTCTGATCTCCAGCTGTGCTATAAATAGTTTGGAGTGGAGGCTTGTAACTGTTCGGTGAGGATGAACGGGAATCCAGCATTCAGTGTGGTCCCTTAATGAGGAGGTTGAAGGAGAATCAGGGAAACATCTGCACAGAATCAATCCATGGCGAGGCGAGGAGAGAGAAGGGAAAAGATTAGGAATGAGCGAGGTGTGGCCGAGCAGCAATGTGGTGCAGCTCCTGGGGTTAGTGCCTCACAGAACCAGAGGCCTGGTTTTCAATCCTGATCTCTGACCCTGCCTGTGTCTGGTTTACACATTCTCTCTCAGACCTGTGGGTTCCCCTGGAGATCCAGTTCCTTCCCTCATCCCAAAAACAGGCAGTTTGGTCGCTTAATGTTCTCTGGGGGAAGCTGACAGGAAAGTGATGAGAATAAAATGGATTAGGGTAGGATTAGTGTTCAAAAATAAAAATAAAGTTGGATTAGTATGGGATTAGTGTGGGATACGTATTTGATAGGACGCTCAGACTCAGTAGGCCAAACGGCCACCTAGGAGGAACAGAAAGAGAAGAGGATTAAAATTCCTCTAGTAAACTGGTTTCAGTGAATAATGACACTGCACCAAGTACAAGGAAACAGAAGCAGACTTGGAAGGTAAATAGATAAAAGAGAAATGAAAAGCAATGTAGCAAAGTGTGAGTGCCTCATTAAAGACGCACTTCCTCTTTGGTAAGTACGAAGCTAAATGGAGGAGCTGAACAGCAGATGTGGGACTGCAGATGAATAAATCAGTAAAAGCTGCAGCAGAAGTTGATAAGGCAATAAAGGTTGCAGGTACTTCGATTCAATTCCTGAAGAATGGACTTTAAAAGCAGCATGTTAATGATGTCCCTTTACTAATTCAGAGAGAAACACTCATTGTGATTCCACTGCATTGAATAGCTTTGATCCAAGTGATTTAGGAGAATATTTTCCATTGCTTTCACACATTTTATACACTGCAATGTGTCATCAGTGTCACCAGCAGCTTTTCTCAGCTAAGCTGCCCACATACAAGTTTTGGTGGCATGTAAAAGGAAGTTCCAAAGATAAAGTAAGTGATTCAATATTTATTCTGGGTGGAATTTTAGTGGTAATTGAATCCACAGACCTATTGAGATTCATAAACCACTCAAGTTTTACTTTCCCAAATTATGACATCATGAGATGTACTTGGCTGACTGTGTACCTGTTGACGCATTGCCGTCTTCAATCATCTATACTGGTGCTGCTGTACTGCATTCATTTCAATTAAGGACATAATTCTTTGACTAAGAATAGCCCATTCATATTAAGAGTCCAATCCTACTCCTGCCAGCATAAAATCTATCTTGCTAATCTTCCCCATAACTAACTCTATGAAATTATTCCAAGAGTAGATGCTCATTCATTGTCATCTCTTTGGATCCCAGCTTTGCCAATCCTTGACGATGACTGAATAGATGAACTTCTCTAGTCTTCATTGGTGCTTTGCAAGATTTGAGTGCCTGGTTGCATTTTTGTAAAAGTGAACATAAACTTTTGATACATTCAGTGGCCACTTATTAAAGACCTCCTGCACCTGATAAAGTGACCAGTGAGTGTATGTTCATGGCCTTCTGGTGTTGTAGCCTATCCACATCAAATTTTGATGCATGGTGCATTCAGACATGCTCTTCTGCACATCACTGTTGTAACAGATTGATTATTTGAGTTACTGTTGCCTTCCTAAATCAGCTTGAAACAGTCTGGCCATTCGCCCCTGACCTCTTACATTAACAAGGTATTTTCACTCAGATACAGAATTGCCACTCACTGAATGTTTTTTTCCACACCATTATCTGTAACTTCTAGAGAATGTTGTGCATGAAAATCCCAGGAGATCAGCAGTTTCTGAGATACACAAACCACCCCATCTGGCACCAACAATCATTTCACAGTCAAAGTCACTTAGATCACAATTCTTCCCCTTTCTGATGCTTGGTCTGAATATCTTGACCACGTCTGCATACTTATATGCATTGAGTTGCTGCACGTGATTGGCTAATTAGATATTTGTATTAATAAGCAGGTGTACCAGTACACCTAATAAAATGGCCACTGAGTGTACATTTAACCAGATCCTTGACAGACGTTGGCAAAGACTGATTCACTTTAGATTGAATTAATTATATATTATAAACATTATGGGCACAGCAAACTACTAAGTATAGTTATAACATGACCCGAAATGTCAACAGAATATTTCCTTCCACAAACACGAAAGGCCAAGCAGCATCTATGGAAAAAAGTACAGTCGATGTTTCGGGCCTTCTGAAAGATTTTGGCTTGCAATGTCGCTGTCCTCTTTTCCATAGATAGCACCAGCCTGCTGGGTTTCTCCAGCGCTCTGTCTGTGTTGCTTGGATTTCCAGCATCCGCAGATTTTCTCTTGTTTGTGATTTCCTTCCACAGATGCTGCCTGACCCATCGAGTTCCTCCAGTATGTTGTTTGTTGTTCCAGATTCCAGAATCTGCATTCCCCTGTGTCTCCAATTCACTGCTGGATGAACTGCTGAGAGTATGGAGGAATAATCAGTGAGAGTTCACATCACAGTGCTTTCCTCGCAGATCAGGGGTTTGTGCTAAAGGCAACATGGGAATAATTATTTCAGCCTGCAATAGGCTCAGAACTTTGCACATTCTCTTCATGTTTATCCTTTTATCCATCTATTAATTACACCAGTATTGTACTTGGACTGTCTCTGTGAACTTTATTTATTTATTTAGAGGTAAAGCGTGGCCCTTCGAGCCACTCTGTCCACAACCTATTGTTTTGTTCCTAATCAGATCATAGGACAATTTACAATGACCAATTAACCTACTAATTGTCTTGGGACAGTGGAAGGAAATCAGGGCACCTGGAAGAAATGCATGCATTCACAGGGAGGACGCACAAGCTCCTTACAGATGGCATCGGAATTGAACTCTGAACTTCAACGCCCTGAGCTGGAATAGCGTTTTGCTAACTGCTATGCTACTCTGGCTCCCTGGTTTAACTGTGTGGAACATCAGGCCTGTCTCCACCCATTGCTCACCCCACAGGACTATATTTGATGAAGGTGTCTACATATTGGAGACTTAGCCAGTGGCGAGAAAGTTAGTGACCACAAGATACAGGTATAAAGTGAACGGAAGAAGAACTGGAACGGAAATAAGGTAATGCATTTTTTTCCGAGTAGCTGTGTTTTGGACTTTGTGTCTGAAAGGATGGAGAATCATGTCAGTAATGTGGGGAAAGAACAGAGGACTGGGCAGAGGCACACTGGCCTGATCAGCCTGTGGTGATCCCAGTAGGGGCCAATGTTTAGAAGCAGGACATCTGACTGTTTTCACTCATCTATTCACAGCAGCCTCGACTAACTGATGGATTCTAATTACCATAGCACAACAGAGCTAGGTTGGTGGCTGGTCTTTAGAGTTCTGAGCTATCAAGGGGAGTTATAATTTCCACATTGGAGGGCAATCATCACAGCCCCAGGACATTACTGCAGGAATTCCTCAGGACAATATCATACCATCCCTAGCTGCTTCATTCACAACAATCCTTACATCTTGAGAACAGAAATAAATATGTTCACTGATAATTGCACAATGTTTAATTCCACAGCAACTTTTCAGCGAAGGAACAGCCATGCATGTAAGCAGCAAGGTCAAGACAACATGAACCTATAAGGCTGAAAAGCAGATGGCAACACTGGTGCCACAAAATTTCTGAAACATTCCTTTGTGTTCAATGGCCAAGAGCACCACCAGCAACATCCTGAAGGTCAGAATGATAGAAACTCAGATGGACCAGCCGCATAAATACTGTGGTTACAAAAGCAGATCACAAGCAGGTATGCACCTCAAGGCGCCCTAAAGATTTTCCACCACCTGCAAGGCACAATTCAAGAATGTGATAGAATACTTTTTAATAGCCTGGATGAATGCTGCTGCAAATACTTTGAAAAGGTTCCACACTATCTAGGATAAAGCACCTTGTCTGATTGGCGTCCCTGCAGCCATGTAAGGATTCTAATTATCAAGCAGACGGAGACCTCTTAGTTCATTGGATTCCATGCTAGACCAAAGCAATCCCATTTACCCCATTTCTCAATTTATTTCATTAATCTCTCTGTGCACCCATCAGCTTCAACTTGATTCTGTTGACGCTAATCTACACCAAAGATAGTGTCAATGTATGACATCTTCAGATCAGAATTGGAATCAGGTTTATAATCACCAGCATGTGTTGTGAAATTTGTTAACTTAGCAGAAGCAGTTCGATGCAATACATGCTAATATAGAAAGAAAAAAATAGGTAAATCAGCCACGGTAAGTACATATATATATAAACTAAATTAAAATAGTACAAAACAGAAATAATAGATACTAAAAATAAGTGAGATACTCTTCATGTGTTCAATGCTGAATTAGGAATCATATTGGCAGAGGGGTGGCGGGGGCTGTTCCTGAATCACTGACTGTGTGCCTTCAGGCTTCTATACCTCCTTCCTGACGGTAACAATGAGAAGAGGTCGTGTCCTGGGTGATGGGGGTCTTTAATAATGGATGTTGCCTTTCTGAGGCACCACTCCTTGAAAATGCCTTGGATGCTGTGGAGGCTAGTACCCAAGATGGAGGTGACTAATTTTACAACTTCTTCTAGCTGGTCTCTGTAGCTATATATAGCAGTTAAGTTACATGAACCTGAAGATACTATCCATTGACAGGGAAATTCTATACTAAAGTCACTGGAGGTCAGGACAGTTCATGGATCTATGGAACTGTGACATTAACTGATGTGACATGTGCCAACCATTCTGTATACCTCCAAGAACTCTGATCACCGTGAAGGACAAGGTCAGTAGGTACATGGGAGCCTTAATACAACCTGCAGGTTCCTCTCTCGGTAGCATTCCATCCTAATTTGGAAATGCATTGCTGTTCCTTCATCAAATGGGTCTAAATCCTGGAACACCCTTCCCAACACTAACTTTAGATTACATTTACTGGAAAGACTGCAGTAGTGCCAGAAAGCAGCTCACTGCTGCTTTCTCATGTGTAGTTAAGGATGGACGGAAAATAATGGACAATAAAAAACATGCAAATCTTAAAAATTGAATACATGAAAAGATTTTAAAACTGTTTGACCAGTGAAGTGTAGGATGATGGGCAGCAGTGTCAACAGATTTCTATTTTATTGTCTTTCCCCTCCTGTGACATGCACTCTGCCTTTCACTCAACCTGGCAGTTCTTTCTCCCCAGCTCTTGAGCTAATTGGACACAGTTTGACTTCTCACTACTATCACGAGTTAGGGAAGTACAGACACCTTGGGTCCCACATCACCAGGTTCAGGAACAGTTAATACGCTACAACCATCATGCTCTTGAATCGGCACAGATGACTTCAGTCACCACTACTCTGAACTGATTCTATGACTTACAGACTCACTTTCAAGGACTCTTTACAACTCATACTCCCTGTATTATTTTTTTATTTGCACATTTTGTCTTCTTTCGCACATTGGTTGTTTGTCAGTCTTTGTTTATGCAGTTTTTCATAAATTCCATTGTATTTCTTTTTCTCCTGCAAGAAAACTAATCTGAAGGTAATGTACGGTAACGTGTATGTGCTTTGATAATGTTTACTTTGAACTTTGAACTTTTGAACTTTGCTTTCTGTGTTTCCTGCCATTGAAGTAAATGGAGTTGACAGAGAAGGCAGCGCTGCTCCTGCCCATTACTTGGAAAATTGGAGCCTTGGAGACATTAGCAGCAGCAAATTCATCTTTTGATTTGGCACTCACTGTTATTGAGATAGCTGTGAATTACAGCCTTCAATAAAACAGTACATCCCTGCTCTTTCATCACAAAAACTATGTTCCACCTCACTTAGTGCCAGGACTACAAATTGGGAAATATTAAAACAATGGAAGACGTTGCATTTCTTTGGCAACTTATCATATTCCTGGTCTTCTCACTTCCAATCCATCACTTCTGAAATGTCATCACTGCTGGGAAAACAAAAGAAATTTTATGAAGTTCAATTTTGCAGAGAAAATTGCTTTTCCTAACCAAACATTCTGATCCCTCCAGCCAGAAATTTTAGCTATATCATTTGTCTCTGGCCTGCTTTTGCATCTTCTCTCTACGGTTGCCTTTTGATTCAGCCATCTCTGATACTCCTTCCCCAACCTCTTGTCATCTTTCTCATATCAATCTATGATCATCCTTGGAACGATATGCAGACCTGATATCAGTCACACTTTCAGCACTGTTCTCACCCTCTGAAGCTCCATCAGTACATTTTCTAAGTTCAAGACTCCATATCATTACAGATTATTAATAATTTACACAAACACAAAGCATCATCTTAAAACAAGAAAGTTCTGGAAACATTTTTGTGCATATGTTACTGTTCATCTTTTTTACAGTTCTTCCATTCTGTGTGTGCTTCATCATAATCACCTGTTGGTAAAATCTTTCCTAGCAGAGAGTGCTGAGCTGCTCATGAAGCACAGAAAAGGGCCATTCAGTCTACCAAGTTTGTGCTGACCATAAAGCACTAATCCCATTTAGTTTCATTCTCTACACATTGCCAGCAGTCCCCTCTCGAATCTACATAATAGGGACAACTTACTGTGGCCAATTAACCTCCCAACCCACAAGTCTTCGAGATGTGGGAGTAAACCAAAGCAGCCATTACTCACTATTCTCCGAAAGGTCATTTAATTCTATTCTTTGTTCTTCAAACAATACTCAGCTTGGATGAGGATTATTGTATCCTGATAGAGCATTTTGAGGACAATCTTTTTTTGAGCAAAGCTAGCAAAGTTTGAAGATAATGAATCAAAAGGTTGCTTCACCTTTGGAATAAAGCAGGTACAACATTAGGAAGGTTCTCTGGTCAAAATCTCTTTCAAGAGTGCATCATTTCCTTGGCATTGCCCATGGGTTTAGCCTGGAAAACTAGAAAAATGGATGTAGCAGTAAATGCACTGGTATTGAATTTCAATTTAATGCAGAAAATCCATATAGATCTTTAATAGATTCCTGGCTTTTGTTCTGTGCCAGCACTGGACTTAATAATGATAGCTTTCAATACTGAAGTCCATCATTGTGAGTTGAAGCAGAAGGGATTTTATATTAATTAGGGAAGGTGGCTTGCCATTACAGCAGGGCAGAACCTTCCATTTTCAGTCACTGGGTTTGGATTCACCTAATAGTGCTGAATGGAAGAACTGAAAGGGTGAAGTAGTTCAAGATCACACTGCAATGAACCAGCAGCAGAGTATGAAGGAAGGCTATCATTAATCATTATAGTATGAGTGTTTTATCCATACTCGGTCTCTTTTTATAGCAAGACTGATATTTCTATATGAAATCTCAGGTGTGTGAGCAGAAACCTGTGCCTCGGTTAACCCTCGGTTGAGCTACTGTGCACCACTTCAATAGTTTTCTATGGAGTTTGGTGGACAGTGTATGTCGTGTGACCAATGGCAAGTCCAAACAGACCAAAGCAAACAAGGTGTCACCATCAGTTTTAGCTCAGTTACATACAATTACACTGGGTACATGCCACAGAGGAGGCCATGTGATCACATAGGATTCATTCTCTCGTTCCTTACCATATCAGTGGTGATCATTGGTCAAGACTGGTGAGAACTGGCTGGTTGACATAAATAAATAAGTCACAGAAATAAAAAATTATCAGAGGAAAGCAAATGCAGCAAAAAAAGAAATGACATTTTAATGAAGCATTCTGAGAATAAAGTAAAAAAGTGAGGAGAGGTGACAGCAATTTCTTGGCAGAACATTTTAAACAAAGGGTCTGGATTAGTGACAGATCTTGGTTTGGAGATGAGCAGAGATACAGCCTCACTGGGAACCTTAAACTCATGTTACAACCTTGGTGACAGACCAAATGATCACAGGGAGAGATTCAAACACAGTAAGCCTTTAAACCTGGTACTCTCATCACCTCAGTCATGACCAATTAGTCCAGATTTATCTTAAATCTTGCACATAAATCCCATAATCCCCCACCATTTATTTCATCAATTTGCTCATGCTCTGGTTTAGATGAACATATCAGGTGCTAAAGGTTCCCAGTCTCATGCTCAGCTCAGTCTATTTGGTTGCATTGTGAATGGACAGTCAGATAGCTTCTTAACCTGACGTGATAATATCCTTTCCAACATAGGATGAACAGATGCAGTGTGGCTTGATGCCTTAATAGCACATTCACCACATGAGCACTTGTGGATCCTGCTAATCATCAGTCAGCTAGAAAAGACTTCATCTCTACCATTAATCTTGGTGTGGTTAAATTCGGTGTTCAAAAAGCAAGTGGCATATTGAAGTTTTTACGAAAGAATCGAGCAAATCATTGATTAAGCTACAGTTCAAGATTATGAGAAATGTTGGAGACAGGATGTTGACACTGTTGAAAACGATGTCAGGTTTGGAAGCCATAAGCTGCTTTCACTGCAGCAGTGTAGGCTAAGATGAGATTCAACAGAGGTTTCCTTTAAAATTATGTTGTCTCAGGTAGGCTTCAGTTGGCATCCTTCTCACTTCCGAGGCAAATGCTGTGGATTTAAGACCAACTGAAGGGACGTGAGGCTGAACTAATGAAAACATGAAGTTGTGTTGAAAGGTGCTGCACTGTCAGAAATATCTTTCAGAACAGTTGTAGAAGGAAAGCTCCTCGTAGAACATAGAATGTTACAGCATGCACAGGTCCTTTGACCGATAATGTTGTGCTGAACTTTTAACCTACTCTTAGATCAATCTAGCCCTCCTCCTACATAACACTCCATTTTTCTATTATCTGTATGCTTGTGAGTTTCTTAAATACCCCTAATGTATCTGTCTCTACCACCACCCTTGCAGGGCATTCCACTCATCCATCACTCTGTGTAAAAAACTTACCTCTGACATTACCCCTGCACTTTCCTCCAATCACTGTAAAATTATAGACCATAAGACCATAAGATATAGGAGCAGAATTAGGCCATCTGGTCCATCAAATCTACTCTGACATTCAATCACAGCTGATGCTTCTTCTTATCTCCTCTTCAACCCCAGTTCCCGGCCTTCTCCCCATAACCTTTTATGACCCCTGGTATGAGACATTTCCACCTTGGGAAAAAGTCTCTGGCTATCCACTTGATCTATGCTTCATATCATTCTGTACACCTCTATCAAGTCACCTCTCACCCTCCTTCACTCCAAAGAGGAGGGCCCTGGCTCATTCAACCAATCCTCATTGGACATGGTCTCTGCTTTAGGGAGAGTGGGCCAAGAAGTCATGAAGGAAATGGTCCCTCTACATTTCTGAAGTGGGGCAATTCACCTGGTGGTGGAAATTTGTTGGGATGGATGATCTGCTGAGTGTGAAGTATGTCAACTAGGCAAACTCTATTCTTGTTCTCTTCAGGATGGGAGGACTGAGAGCAGAGGAGGTGTGATTGAGATCCCTGTCAACTTTGTAAGGGGGAAGCCAAAGTATAGGAAGAAAGGATCTTGTGTGGAAAGGGGTGACAAAGAAAGAGAAATTGTGAAAATGTAAAGGGGAAAGTGGAAGGAAGTTCAACTTTGTTTATCATCATAGGCATATATACACAGTGTATACATGCCATAAAATTAGCTTTATGCAGCCAGCAGCACATTAGAAATGCAATCAAGTTAGTTATGGGATTCTCACAGATTGTATTAGATATTTATTGCTAAGTATTCCCCTGAAAGAGACAGAAACTATGGAAAGAGAAAAAATGATCAGATATGGAAAAATATGAAGGTAATAGATTTGAAACTGACAGCCAAAATAATGAGAGATTTGAGTTTCGTATGAGTGCATCAAGCGGGCCCAATATAGATGGCAATCTATTGGAAAATGAGGGCAGGGTCCTGAGGAGTAGTGAATCAAAGGCTTCACAAATCCCACAGTAGGATGTAGACTCAATTCACATCCACCACTTCTGTTGGCACCTTATTCTATACTCACATCTCCTTCTGAATGAGGAAAATCCCCCTCAGATTCCCATTAAATATTTCAAGGTATATTTATTATCAAAGCACATATATATCA